>NC_084549.2:26162500-26362500 GCF_033978685.3 Nerophis lumbriciformis
TTGCTCATATTAATTGCCATGCCGGTCATTTTTACACTTTAAACATTTGAACTCCATCCATTTTTTACCGCTTGTCCCTCTCGGGTCGTGGGGTTGCTGGAGTTTGTCCCAGTGCTCAATTTGGTATATACGAGGAAACATGGCTAAGGGGATTTTATAAAAACACAAGAGGCTATATCATCCCTACAAGCCTGTTTCACAGGTTTCCCTGCTCGTCAGGGGATTTTATAAAAACACAAGAGGCTATATCATCCCTACAAGCCTGTTTCACAGGTTTCCCTGCTCGTCAGGGGATTTTATAAAATCCCCTGACTGATTCAGGTTCCCGCTCGTCAGGGGATTTTATGAAATCCCCTGACAAGCAGGGAAACCTGCGAAACAGGCTTGTAGGGATGATATAGCCTCTTGTGTTTTGTCCAGACCTAATGTAATTTTCATATGTTTTTTTTAATTAGCTTTACTATAATTGCCAGGAGAAAGTCACTTCTATTGTGTATTACCTCATAGCGAGACAACTGTGGTCCATTATGAACACCAAATATTTTTCCGTGCCCAATAAGGGCCGAAGCGTATTTGTTACAATGTTTATTCACTATTTCGAAGCTGTGGGTATTGGGTTTTGTTGTGTTTTTGTTTGACTATTACGATGACTCTAAAGGGGTGTGTGTTTTGCAGGGAGAACCTGGGTCAGTGGGAGAAGATCGCTCATGGCGAGGTGGAGGATGTCGTTCCGAGCCGGCCTTCTGATTCAGGTCCTGTCAAGGTGGACAACTGACTACCAAAGGGTTAGCGGCCCGCCATAACAAGTACAACCTGAATCCTGCCACATGTAGGGAGGTCCTGTTCAAGGTAGCAGGAGCTGGATCAGCAAAAAGGCGCCTTGACTTTAAAAAAACAAAAAAAACATGATACCTCAATGGGTGACGGAGGTGTCAACGCTGACGGTTTCGCAGATCCCATACACGGACTGACAGCTGATGGGGGCGGGACTAAAGCCCATCACCCTACATTCGCTCTGTTTGGGGATCTATTTGGTAGAAAGATTTGTGCCATTTTCTGTTTTGTTTTTTTTTGCTTCGTTATTGTATGGTTTTTTTGTTTTTTTTTACTATTGTTCGAGTTGATTCGTTTTGGTCTTGCATTTGAGAGGCCTTACACTGAACCGTTCACAGGCAGATGACCTGCAACCTTGTTGTGTGGGTTCAGATCCTTTTTGACATGGTACTGTTTGCCTTCTGTGGTAAATGAGTGGTGACTACTTCAGCAAGGTATTCAGAGACAGAAGGAATGTGTGGTACTGGCGCGGTGTAACACGCCACCTTATGGAGAGACGAGTGAGGAGGGGGACGACAGAATGTTTTTCTTTCTTTTGAGCAAAGATCTTTTTGCAGTACTTGAATAAAGACACACAGCCTGGTTGCAGAAATCCCTAACCCCTCCGCCCCCCGCACCCCTCGGCGTCATACACTTTACGAAACACGGATGAACTGTGACGACAAAGAGGACTTGAACCCCTACGTCTGCAGCACTGCCCACCACTAGCACTTGGAACCTGCTGCATAGACAAGCAGTCACTACACTTGTATGTTTAAGACAGCTTGTCGACATTTTACATAAAGATAACACATGATGGATGGGAAGGAGATGAGTCTACAAGCATGACTCCATGTCCCCATGAGCTGCATGTAACTGGGATTGTGCCACAAACGTTGTTGCTTGACTTTTTTGCAGTCCCTGATCCTACACCTTCTGCAATTTTCCAAGATCTTCCTCGACTTGTGGTTTTTTTTTTGTTTTTTTTCTGCCTGAAATTGTCATTCCAGAGGACGTAGTCCCTCCGCGTGCGCCAAGTGTGAATGTTACATGTCGATGAATGTTCTGTTGATCCGCGAAAATGTGGCGTGTGCATCGGTGCCACGCCACTTTTCACGAGATGTTCTGTGTTACAGAATTTGCTTCCAGTAAGCTGCAACCAAGAGCAACAATTAGCATGCACTTAAACTGTTAAAAGTTTCTATATCATTTGCATATAAAGTAATAGGTGTGTACTGTGTACAATCTAGGGTAGATAATTTGCTCTAATGGTGCTAAACTGAATGGCAGTCATGCAGTTTTTGAATGGTGTGTGTGTGTGTGTGTGTGTGTGTGCGTGCGTGCGTGCGTGTGTGTGCGTGTGTGTTTGTCCCCCACATTTGTTAAGAACACGGTGAACACTGCACTGGCCCTTCTACCTTTTCAGCACCAGTTATATTATCTGCACTATGTTTAGCATACGATCCTTATCATTATTATTCTTGGTGATGATGATTAATATTATTCCTATTATTACTATTGTTATTTTCTTAATTAGAGTTCAATTTAAATTAACTTATATTTTTTATACAAAGAAAAAATAATGTGGGCCATCTTTGTTTGCGACAAACAAAACGGCCCACACATGTTACTGTTACCCAGAATAATTGAGGAATGTTTCAAATGTAAACATAAGAGCAGTAGCCCAAATGACTTTTAATAAATACATAAAAAATATGGCACTGTGTTGGATATTCTTTGTGTGAATGTTTTTTTTTACATTATTCTATGTTAATTAATACAGTTGTCTCTCACCACACATAGCCGATCCCGTGGGTGCTCGTGGGAATGATGGCAACTTTCAATATTTAAAATATTGTTTTTTAAACAATCTTGTTGTTGAATTTGGTCCGTTTCACTTATTAATAAGTCACATATCCAGGCATGTGATTTTTCCGTCTGAAGTCGGAATTCCGTCTTTTTTAATCTCGGGGAAAAAAAAATAATTATCTCCCGTTTTTCCGGGTTTTTTTCCGACCCTAAATCAAGATTCGAGACGTAGTTTATATTACGCCGTAGTTGATTGGTCGATATGTCCCTTGTGACCAATCAGGACATCTGTTATGAATGATGACGTTACCGCCATTTTCCATATATAAACGATGTCGGTTCTCGAGAGAAAGGACGCTTTACGAGTAAAATAAATTGATAAACATGTCAAAAATAAGTTTCGATGGGACTGGATGGAAAGGGAAATCACTGATACTGTTGGAAAGAAGGAAGTTACGACTTTGTTCGGTGATTTTATTCGGAAAATCGATTGTCCCGGAAAGGTTTTGTGCACGTGGTGTCATGATAATATTGCCTATGGATCACGAGGTTTCAAGGCTTTGGAAGTACATGCGAAACGCCAAAAACATATGAAACAACTTGAAGCAAGGTATGTTCTATTAATGATGTTTTCATGTCTTTAAACACTAAAATATTTTCTTCAAATTGTGCTGTCTTTGTTAATTTTAGCATGTTAAATCGGTGAAAAATCAGGAGCTTCGGGGGGCCCCCTTGTCCCCCCACCAGGGCACCGCCCTGGACCTGGCTGGGGGCCTTCGTCCCCCAGACCCCCGGAAATTTTTTCAGTCTTTTTCATTGTGGTCAAATCACATGCCTGCATATCATAACGTCTATAATTAACAAAACCTATTCAAGATTTCATTGTGCCCAATAATGAACGAGTGACACAATCATCTTGACCTTAACCACACTGCACACGAATGAATGACCTGCATACTTACTCAACAGCCATACATGTCACACTAAGGGTGGCAGTATGAACAATGCCAACACTGTCATAAATATGTGCCATTGAGTGAAACCACACTAAACAACAATGACAAACACATTTTGGAAAAGTATTTGCACCGTAACACAACATAAACACTACAGAACAAATTCCCTGCAGCACGTCCACTGTAATGATACAATAGTGTATCTATTCGATACTACTATGATTACATCGATATTTTTTAACATCACAAAATCTTCTTTCGTTTTTTTTTTTAAATCTATATTATGTGTCCCTGGACACATGAGGACTTTGAATATGACCAATGTATGATCCTGTAACTACTTGGTATCGGATTGATACCCAAATTTGTGGTATCATCCAAAACTAATGTAAAGTATCAAACAGCAGAAGAATAAGTGATTATTACATTTTAACAGAAGTGGAGATAGCACATGTTGAAACAGAAAATAAGCAGATATTAACAGTAAATGAACAAGTAGATTAATAATTCATTTTCTACCACTTGTCCTTAATAATTTTGACAAAATGATAGAATGATAAATGACACAATATGTTACCGCATATGTCAGCGGACTAAATTAGGAGCCTTTGCCCATTAAGGTATGATCGAAATCCATACTGACTTTCATTTAATAATTTATGTTTTTCAATAAAGCAGTCTAATTTATTAACAAACAGTTTTTCAAAAACTTTTGAAAATTGAGATAGGAGAGATACTGGTCTATAATTACCAAATGTATGTTTATCTCCGATTTTAAATAAAGGTATGACCTTAGCTGTTTTCATACTGTCTGGGAAAACTCCTACTTTAAAAGAACAATTAATTATATAATGTAATGGTTTAATGATGCAATCAATTGTGTTTTTTATTATTTTCATGTCAATACCCTCATTGTCTGTTGAGGTCTTGTTTTTTAGTTTATAAACCACAGATAATATTTCATTTTCAGTCACTTCACTAAGAAACATTGACTGCATAATTCTATTTTCCCTTTTACAGACCCTGATTGATCATTAGCTCTTGGTATTGTGTTTGCTAAGCCAGGTCCTACATTTACAAATAATTGATTTAATTCATTGACAATTTCATCTTTGTTTTCAATTAACATATTATCTTTTTCTAAATATCTTGGTAGTTCTGTCCGCCTTGTCCTATTCCCTATTGCTTTATTCAAAATATTCCATGTAGCCTTTACATTATTTTTATTTTCATGCAACATTCTTTTGTAATATTCCCTTTTTGCTTGTCTCAATATATTGGTCAACTTGTTTTTGTAGTTCTTATAGCGTTTTTCAGCATTCTCTGTTCTTGACTTGATGAACTCCTTATAAAGTCTATTTTTCTTTTTACATGCATTTTTCAAACTGTTTATCATCCAAAGTGCATTATTTTGCCTTTGTTTAGATCTGCATGGAACCTCAGGACAATGCTTGTTAAACAGAGTAATATAATGTTTAAGAAAAGAATCATAGGCAGTGTTTATATCGTCTGTGTACACCTCTTTCCACTCTTGTTTTAATAGGTCATTTCTGAAGTTGTTAATATGATTGACACTTATTTTCCTCTTAAGTATTTGATGATATGTTCTTTTAGGGAATTGACAGTCTAATATTGCAAATATAGGCAGATGATCACTTGTGTCATTTTATCACTAACCCAGTAGTGATGTGAATCCCTAAAACATTTGTAAAGATATTGTCTATTAAGGTGCACTATTTGTGGTTATTCTGCTAGGCTTTGTAATTAAAGGGGAACATTATCACCAGACCTATGTAAGCGTCAATATATACCTTGATGTTGCAGAAAAAAGACCATATATTTTTTTAACCGATTTCCGAACTCTAAATGGGTGAATTTGGCGAATTAAACGCCTTTCTATTATTCGCTCTCGGAGCGATGACGTCACAACGTGACGTCACAATCGGGAAGCAATCCGCCATTTTCTTACTTTCGTCGGTGTGTTGTCGGAGGGTGTAACAACACGAACAGGGACGGATTCAAGTTGCACCAGTGGCCCAAAGATGCGAAAGTGGCAAGAAATTGGACGAAATTTGTTCAAAATACGAGGCTGTGGGGAAAGCCGACGAAATGGTCAGTCGTTTGTTCCGCACACTTTACCGACGAAAGCTATGCTACGACAGAGATGGCAAGAATGTGTGGATATCCTGCGACACTCAAAGCAGATGCTGACATCAACTCCAAAACTGGACAGGTCAGCTTTCAGGAAAAGAGAGCGGATGAGGGTATGTCTACAGAATATATTAATTGATGAAAACTTTATTCATTACTCGCGGTTTTACGTAAATTATTATACATAAACTGTGTTTACCAATAATTTAGCTTAAAAACATTTATTTTTTTCAATCATTCGAGTACATTCGGGTAGTCTTGTGTAATGCAGTATTTTGTGTCTATTTAGGTATGGTTAACCTGAGTGCTGAAATCGTGGAAAAATATATGTTCTTAGCACGCCTGAAATGGGCTGTCTGCACTCTCAAAGTGCATGTTGTTGCCAAATGTATTTCATATGCTGTAAACCTAGTTCATAGTTGTTAGTTTCCTTTAATGCCAAACAAACACATACCAATCGTTGGTTAGAAGGCGATCGCCGAATTCGTCCTCGCTTTCTCCCGTGTCGCTGGCTGTCGTGTCGTTTTCGCCGGTTTCGCTTGCATACGGTTCAAACCGATATGGCTCAATAGCTTCAGTTTCTTCTTCAATATCGTTTTCGCTACCTGCCTCCACACTACAACCATTCGTTTCAATACATGCGTAATCTGTTGAATCGCTTAAGCCGCTGAAATCCGAGTCTGAATCCGAGCTAATGTCGCTATACCTTGCTGTTCTATCCGCCATGTTTGTTTGTATTGGCATCACTGTGTGACGTCACAGGAAAATGGACGGGTGTATATAACGATGGTTAAAATCAGGCACTTTGAAGCTTTTTTTAGGGATATTGCGTGATGGGTAAAATTTTGAAAAAAACTTCGAAAAATAAAATAAGCCACTGGGAACTGACTTTTAATGGTTTTAACCCTTCTGAAATTGTGATAATGTTCCCCTTTAATGGGTACAGCCCTTTTTCCGGTGTTAGTGCACCGGTCGAGGAAAATGATCAAACTACACAAATAACGTCCTGTAATTTGATTTTGATATTATTTTTTTATATTGATAGATTGAAAATGAACACCAATAAGTTGGCTAATGGCTATTATTACATAATTTATTCAGAAAGTATAAAAAAACGACAAATAAAATTGGAATACTAATAACCGCAAAATGTAAGTGTAAAAACAACAACAACAACATAATGATTTGTACATTTTCAGAATGTGCTTGTTCTACTTTTAAACAAAGAAAACAATCTGAAGTTGTCTTTATTTTTAAGTTATCATGTCGTGATTTTACCAGTCCGGCCCACTTGAGAGTAGATTTTTCTCCATGTGGCCCCACCGTCTAAAATGAGTTTGACACCTCTGTTCTAGAGAGTTTCTGATTGCCATGAAACACCTCAGAAGTTGTGATACTCCAGCAGAGACGGGAAATTGTCGGGAATTGTCCAAAGGGTGAGAACTATCTCCTGGAAAAAGTCACACCACTCGAGGGGACATAAATGAACGTTAACCACCATTTAATGCACTTGTTGACTTTAGGATCATCAGATTATCTTCAGTGCACCTTGTCTTACAAGTGTGATCATATTCACAGCATTAGATCTTGCGTGTGTGTGTGTGTGTGTGTGTGTGTGTGTGTGTGTGTGTCGTTGTTAGGACCTGAACAAAGAGTCGGAGCAGAGCGGGCCCATCAGAGACCGCCTGACGGTGTTCAGTGACGTCTTTGATATGTGCAAAAGCTCATCTGTATTTGGATGCATCCTGGGGGAAATTAAGGTTGTTCCATTTCTACTGTAGCTGAGGGTTTTTTTTTCTTCTTTTTGAGTGTGTGCCGTGCCGTCACATGTGTCGGAGGGACGGTGAGTCCCTGGCGTAGTGGGTGGAAGTGGAGCAAACCGCAGTCATGGTGCGTCACACAGCAGGTTATCAGAGGACAATGGCTCCATCGCGGCTTCATTCAGATGTGTGAGAGGGGCATGGAAAGTTCTGCAAGATGTGATAGATGTGCTCACAATCTTCATAACATGTATTATTTTAAATTATTTTACATTATCTGACATTGTACTAAGTGGGACATCAATGCGTAGGGGCCATTCAACCAAAACAGTGTCATTTGCATGCCTCGGCAATAAAATGCACAGAAAGGTTCAGTTCATTTCAGTTCAGTTCAGTTTCAGTTTATTTTGAACATGCATACGATACAATGTAATGCATCACACATTTCCAGTTGTTTCATTACAGCATGTTTAACTTTAAAATCCACTTTTTCTACTAAAAAGTGTCCTGCCCATTAATCAAATTACTTATTAAATAAATACAATTTTAATATTAATTTAAAATATGTTGAATTCTAAAAAAAACTGACTGGCATTTCTTAAAATTAGACTTAACATTAAATGCTTTAAATTCCTTAAATTACATATTCCTGGTATTTCTTGTCTCCAATTATATTTCTAAGCTTATTTTCTATGAAGATTAAAAAATAAGTTAAAATTCACACTTGTGTCACTCTTACCCACACATTACCTGAGGGACAGTGTGGCTATTTGCCCTATCAAAGAACTACAGGAGAAGTCTTAAACTAAATAAATAAATAAACAGCTTAATGTACTGTTTTATCAGTCTGTTGTGGCCAGTGCCCTGTACTTTGCAGTGGTTTGTTGGGGGAGCAGCACCAGCAAAAGGGGCTTCAACCGGATTGACAAACTGATCCGGAAAGCTGGCCAAACTATTTGCACGCAGTTGGAGGCGTTTGTGTCAGTGAGGGACAGGAGGACATTGGACAAACTGCTCGCCATCACGGACAATCCTGCCCACCCACTCCACCAGACAATTGAGGGACAGCGGAGCTCATACTCCAACAGGCTCCCTCAGCTTCGTTCCCACAGTGTTCGATTCAAGAACTCCTTCATTCCGCACTCCATCCAGCTGTATAATCACTCGCCATACAGCAATAGATGATATCTGTCTATTAACTGACACCTAACATGTTAGCTACCTCTCTTTGTTTATAATGTATATTTTCTGCTGGATCTACTCTTTATTTTATGCTGCCCTTTTTTTGCTGCAGCTGTTACATATACTGTAATATTGTACATGATATTTGGGATTCGTTATATATTGTATATTTTATATAAAAATATAATATAATAATATAATATATCAGTATATATTATATACTGTATACTTAATATGTAAATATTACATATATGTTATATTTTATATTGCTACTATGGTACATTTTTAGTCTACTTTTGTCATGTCTGTGTGATCATGTTTTGTTTTAGTCAGGTTCGGTTTTGTTTTTGGACTTTTTGTGCACTTTTGTTTTGTATATCAACCATTAGTTTTCACCTGTCACGTCACGCACCTGTTTCACGTTTTGAGTCACACACCTGCTTTCACTAATCATGTCTATAGTATTTAAGTTCATTGTTTTCAGTTTGTCTTTCTGGCGACATCCTACATTTATGCTCTGCACATTCCTGACACTTTTTTCATGTCCATCGTTCATGCTGCTCCTTTTGTCCATGCCAAGTAAGTTTTGTTTATTAATACCACAGTTAGTGTTTTTGTTTAATTGTTCATAGTTTCTGCCTTTGTGCAAGTATTTGTTTTCATAGCCAAGTTGTTTCTCCGCCACTGTGCGCGCTTTTTTTTGATAAAATTAAATAAATCATGTACTTACATTCCCGTCTCGCCCGAGCTAACTTTCCGTTGCATCCCGGAAAAGCAAACACCCAGGATCAAGTCATGACAACTTTATACCTGCATTATCCTTTTCATCCTTACCCTTTCCATCCTTTGTAACTGAGCTACTGTGTGGAACAATTTCCTGTGTGGATCATTAAAGTTTGTCTAAGTCTAAATCAGCATAGGCGTGCAACAAGTGAACCTCCATTTATTTGCACTAACATTCAGTATAGGGCTCCATATCTATCATTGTCAGGTTCAAACACTGATGACATATATTAAACAAGACAAGAAGCAAGGAATTAAACAGAGACAGAATTAAATTTGGCTCAATGAGGAGAAACGCGTACACCTGTACCCTTGTATAGTGTTCCCCCACGTTCTGACGAAAGATTGTACGCCTCCTCTTTTATTTGGACTTTCCCTGATTACATGGCAACAGCTGTTTCTAAGGGATGGGGGGTCGTAAACAGCCATCGCCTTTGTTACAAAACAGTTCAAAGAAAAGGTCGTAAAACAGTTCAAAGAAAAGGTCTCTGGAGCTTGCGTCAGGTCCTGCTTCCACTCCGCTTTGGAGATCTCGGGTCAAGACAATATCTTTCTGTGGATTACAATACATCAAAGAAAACGACGCCTTCATGTCGCTTCCCATCCTACACAGTGGAGTTTTACAAGCCTTTTGCTTGGTAGGATCAAAGACAGCTTTTGTCCTCTCGCAGGGCGAGCTGAACTCAATGTAACACAAAGTTTTGTGATAACTTAGATACAATTATTCTGACAATCTTCAAAAGACTTCCAACTAGATAAGCGGTCACAGGGCCCAGATCTTCGACAGGTCCTATCTCCCAATTCTTCTTCTTTTCGTGTCTTTAAAGCATGTGGTTATATGACAGTTTCCCATTTCTTTACACAGTCTTTTGCATTGTTGTTGAACTCTGCGAGATATTTTAAGCTGCACTGGTTGAGTAGTAGACAAGGCAGTGCTGCATCGTGTGGTCCTCTTCTCCGCATTCGCAGGTGGTTGGGCCGGTTTTGTAGCCCCATCTGGCCATAGCAGCTTTTGATCGCACTGTTCCTGTTCTCAGGCGGTTTAGTGTCTTCCACTGGACCCATGGTGTTTCTGACCCGGGGGGCAGATCTTCAAAAGGGGGGATTCCCATGTCAATAGGAGGGGGGTCTTTCTCTAATTGTTGTGTCCATAGCTGGAGTCTGGTTTCTTCCCGAGATGTTGTTAGGGGCTGGACATTGCTGAGGAAGCTTCTCCTTGACTTCAGACGTTGGGCTGAGGGTTTACGTCCATAGAGGAGGTGGCGTTCATCACTGGTAGCTTTTGTGAACTCTACTCGGCTGGCAACTTTCCGTCTCACGTCTGCAGGGGCGATACCAGCGAGGAGATGTAGGTTGTTCAGGTTGGTAGGCTTCAAGCAACCAGTGATCAAGCGGCAGGTGTTGTTCAGTGCTGGGTCGAGTTTCTTGGCATGGGTTGATCTCTCCCAGACAGGACATGCATACTCCGCCGAGGAATAGCACAGGGCCAAAGCAGTACATCTTAGTGTGTGTGCTGTGGCTCCCCATTTGGAATTTGTCAGTTTCTGTAAGATGTTGTTTTGGGAGCTGACTTTCAGTTTGGTATTTTTGATGTGTTCCTTGCAGGAGAGGGTGCGGTCCAGGGTTACGCCAAGGTGGACAGGGTTGGTACAATTCTCAAGTGGTGTTCAAGACCATTTGATGTTAAGAGGTCGGTTTGCATCCCGGTTCCTGAGATGGAACGAGCAGACTTCGGTCTTCGCAGAGTTTGCGTGTAGATTGTTTTGCTCGTAGTAGAGGAGTAGCTCATCTAAAGCTGAGGTGAGGTTTGCTTCTACCGCTTCAAACGTACTCTCTTGAGATGTTACACAGAGGTCGTCAGCGTATATGAATCGTGCAGTGTTCTGGTCCATTGGCTGGTCGTTGGTATAGATGTTATACAGTAGTGGAGCCAGCACACTACCTTGAGGTAGACCGTTCTTCTGTCGTCGCCAGCAACTTTGCTTGTTGTTTAAAGAAACATAGAAGCGCCTGTCTTTCAAGAGGACTCCAATGAGGTCTGTGAGTGCCCATTAAGAATCATCTTAAAAAAATCCTGAATCCAGACAGTGATCCGGAACACTCGCTAAATCTACTCATTTGTTCCTTAGTCCATCTTAAACATTTCCTGAAAGTTTCATCACAATCTGCTTGCAACATTTTGAGCTATGTTGCTAACTAACAGACGGACAAAGTGGGGTTGTTTGGTTCATCTGATGCTTCCAAACGGGCTGCAAGAGGGTTCGCTAATCAGTCTGAGCACATGTTTGATTTATAGCGGAAGGAAATACACAGAGATAACCCTCTTGTCAATCATCCACTGTCTATATCTCTGGGTAGAGGCGGGCAACCAGCACACACACACACAAAAGTTCAACCTCGCAACATAAACAAACATAAGGTAACAGTAGAAATGATCCAGATAACCCCCAAACTTTTCAAATCCGCCTCTAACTTTTTGAGTTATGTTGCTAACTAACAAATTCAGGCGACGTCATAACCTGGTGGAGGTGATAATGATTTTGAATGTGTTTGTTAGGTTAAAGTCGTCATGATGGCTTGCTTAGTGGCTGTTTAGGTTGTTTTGTATCAAATGCGACATCTTTAATTTAGCCTGCGAGATATATGAGTTTAATGAGGAATCTTGCATTCACTTAAATAGTCGAATCATTTTGATGCTGCTATTATGTCGCCATCCAGCTGACAACGTGGGTAATTCAGGTCGACGACCTTTAATTATGCTCTGCTGATGTGTGCGCAGCATTTACTTGTAGATGCCAACAACCTTCCCTAGTCATGGTGTAAAAAAAAGAGGAAAAAAATCCAACCAACACAAAATGTCAACAGACATGGTCACGCATAACCAAACCTGCTCACTGAACTTTGTGGATATTGTAAAAAAAAACGTGCATGCACCGAAAAAAAAAAGTCAGAATTACACCCACTTAAATCAATTACAAAGCATGATAAGAAAAATGCAAAACACTTCACACTAATCCATGTTTGCCACATTTTTGTCAGAGTATGTTGGTGACGAACCCCAAGATGCAGAGATGGCAGGCTTTGTCCAGGAAAACATGATTCAATTTAACGCTATAGCAAAATAACAAACAAAAGGGTACAAACAAAAGGGTACAAACGAGGCGGAGAACAAACTTGGCTATGAACTAAAATAGCACAAAGGCTAACTGTCGACAAGAAACAAAAACACTTACTGTGACACGAAGGAACTATGACATGAGCAGAGTGAACAAAAGTAGACAGAGCTACGACAAGTATAAGACAAGTAGTAGTGACAATAATCCAGCACTGACTGGAGAGGAAGGCAGGTTCAAATAGCAGCTGGCTGATTGACACCAGGTGTGGCCAGGTGCCAATCAGCCATAGCTGAGGGGACAAAGCACTCAGGGAGATAATCAGGAAATAACCAAAATAAGAGCGCTGACAAGAAACAAAGACAGGAAAAACCAAAACCTAACTGAACTGTCAGTGACAAACCTGACAATTTTAGCTGCTTGATATTTGTGATTGATTACAAAACTTTAAGGAGGTTGTCACAGAATTAAACAAGGTAGAAGTCGAACTTTCAAAGACTCTTAAAATCCAATTAGATATGTAATGATACATCCTTTATAATTATATAATATGTGCACATATATATGTATAATATATATATATATATATATATATATATATATATATATATATATATATATATAGGGCAGCACGGTGGGAGAGGGGTTAGTGCATCTGCCTCACAATACGAAGGTCCTGAGTAGTCTTGGGTTCAATCCCGGCTCGGGATCTTTCTGTGTGGAGTTTGCATGTTCTCTCTGTGACTGCGTGGGTTCCCTCCGGGTAGTCCGGCTTCCTCCCACCTCCAAAGACATGCACCTGGGGATAGGTTGATTGGCAACACTAAAATTGGCCCTAGTGTGTGAATGTGACTGTGAATGTTGTCTGTCTATCTGTGTTGGCCCTGCGATGAGGTGGCGACTTGTCCAGGGTGTACGCCGCCTTCCGCCCGATTGTAGCTGAGATAGGCTCCAGCGCCCCCCGCGACCCCAAAGGGAATAAGCGGTAGTAAATGGATGGATGGATATATATATATATATATATATATATATATATATATATATATATCCAGGCAGTGATCACGTCACACACCAGTGATAGTTAGAACAATGTACTCTGTGCCCTCATCCATCCATCCATTTTCTACCGCTTATTCCCTTCGGGGTCGCGGGGGGCGCTGGAGCCTATCTCAGCTGCATTCGGGCGGAAGGCGGTGTACACCCTGGACAAGTCGCCACCTCATCGCAGGGCCAACACAGATAGACAGACAACATTCACACTCACATTCACACACTAGGGCCAATTTAGTGTTGCCAATCAACCTATCCCCAGGTGCATGTCTTTGGAGGTGGGAGGAAGCCGGAGTACCCGGAGGGAACCCACGCAGTCACGGGGAGGACATGCAAACTCCACACAGAAAGATCCCTAGCCCGGGATTGAACCCAGGACTACTCAGTGTCAGGACCTTCGTATTGTGAGGCAGACGCACTAACCCCTCTCCCACCGTGCTGCCTTACTCTGTGCCCCCTTTCGCTTCAAAATAAACCTTGGTGGAACTTTAGATAAGACTGAGGTAATTAGTTAGTATTGCAGCGACAACATTTAAAAAGCACTTTTCATGCAGAGGCAAATAGCAAACATAAAGTGCTGTACAAAACAAAACAAACAAAATAAAACAAAAAAAAACAACAATAATAGAAGAAGAGAAGAAAACACACACACATACAGCACTATTAACAAAGCGAAAATATATATATATGTGTGTGTGTGTGTGTGTGTGTGTATGTGTGTGTGTATATATGTATAGACGCCCTTCAGCATGGATGTATACAGTCGTGGTCAAAAGTTTACATACACTTGTAAAGAATATAATGTCATGGCTGTCTTGAATTTCCAATAATTTCTATAACTCAATGAGTATGTGTTCCAATCACTCTATCACAAAAAAAAGAATTGTAGATTCAAAAGGATTCTCTATTCATTAAATACATAGGATTCCAGCAGAATCTACCCCAGTCTGCTGACATGCAAGCAGAGTAGTAGATTTTTGTAAAAAGCTTTTATAATTGTAAAGGACAATGTTTTATCAACTGATTGCAACAATGTAAATTTGTTTTAACTATTAAATGAACCAAAAATATGACTTATTTTATCTTTTTGAAAATATTGGACACTGTGTGTTGTCAAGCTTATGAGATGCGATGCAAGTGTAAGCCACTGTGACACTATTGTTCTTTTTTTTTTTTTATATATATATATATATATAAATGTCCAATGATAATGTCAATGAGGGATTTTTAATCACTGCTATGTTGAAATTGTAACTAATAATGATACTGTTGTTGATAACATTCATTTTTGTTTCACTAGTTTTGGTTTGTTCTGTGTCGTGTTTGTGTCTCCTCTCAATTGCTCTGTTTATTGCAGTTCTGAGTGTTGCTGGGTCGGGTTTGATTTTGGAATTGGATTGCATTGTTATGGTATTACTGTGTATTGTTTTGTTGGATTGATTAATTAAAAAAAATAAAATAAAATAAAAAAAATATATATATATATATATATATAAATAAAAAATAGATTTTTTAAAAATGAGAATCGATTCTGAATCGTACAACGTGAGAATCGCGATTTGAATTCGAATCGATTATTTCCCACACCCCTAATATATATATATATATATATATATATATATATATACAGTATATATGTATATATATATATATATATATATATGTGTATGTGTGGGAAAAAATCACAAGACTATTTCATCTCTATATATATATATATATATATATATATATATATATATATATATATATATATATATATATATATATATAACTTTACATGCAGTTGACTATCGGCCCTCGACCACATTGTTTTTAGCCCATAGCGGCCCACCAAGTCAAAAAGTTTGGAGACCCCTGTTTATATTATATTTTTATATTGTATTGTGATCATTTAAATGGACAAGTGGTAGAAAATGGATGGATGGATTATAATAAAGTGCTTTATGTTCTTTTACACCAGAACAGAACGTTCCAGCCATAACACGCTCAAAGGAGCAAGATATCAAGCGTGCGTTTCACTATGCTGTACATACTGTAAAACCACATGTGCATTAGCCTTCAGGGCAATAGCACATGCTACATCTCCTATGGCTGTGCTGCATGTGAACAAATAGTCACTTTGTCATGGAGACAGACTCATAAAGAGAGGCTTGTTGTATGATTGTGATAAATGTTCTGGTGAGAATTCAGTAGCTCATATGAATGGGTCCGCACTTGGTCTTAACGGGATGTATAGCAGCAGCAACAAGAGCATCTTTTAGGATGCTAAAATTCCTTGAATTTTCAAAGTTGAAAACATTTTTTACTTGGAACTTCAGGATTTTATGACATTAAGTGTAAAAAAATGTAGGGGATTTACCTTGTATTAACTGTTTAGTTTGTAAAGGAAATTTGTGACAATTTTAAAAGTCCCTTTTATTTTACATGTATGTGTTTTCTTTATAAAATATTTAATTTGATTTATTACAGTATGAAGATTCAGGACATTTATTTAATTTACTAAATTGGGGCGGTCGTCATCGGCGGTCACTCGAACGAGTATGACGATCCTCCTGGTAGGGGGGTATCCCTTTATGGAGGATGCCTGTGCGTGACTTAGTTTAACGTGGGGAGACTGGTGCACAGACAGTCACCACACCATCCTTGACAGAATCGGGTCTGGTTCCAGTGGCATGGAGTCCAAGACGACTGGAGACCCTTTTCTGCTGCTGCCTTCTTCCGCCATCACACTTAAATCTACCGTCTTCCGCCTGCTCCGCCGTTGAGGTCTTAACCGTATCCCTGGCTAGGGGGCAGTCAGGTACTAGGCCTTTGCCAAGGACCACCTGGGGTGGCAGTAGTAAAGGGGTTAACCTCCTAGTGCCCCAAGACCCCATAGAGGAGCCTCCACTGCCGGATGCACTTTAACGTCATGCCCAGGACACAAAATTGGGGCGGTATAGCTGGGTTGGTAGAATGGGCGCGCCAGCAACTTGAGGGTTCCAGGTTCAATCCCGGCTTCCGCCATCCTAGTCACTGCCGTTGTGTCCTTGGGCAAGACACTTTACCCACCTGCTCCCAGTGCCACCCACACTGGTTTAAATGTAACTCAGATATTGGGTTTCACTATGTAAAAGCGCTTTGAGTCACAAGAGAAAAACGCTATATAAAATATAATTCACTTCACTAAATTCATTCTCAAAACATACTCGATCATGACAAAATGTATTTTATTTGGTTAGTTTAACTAATTACACTTTTTGTACAAAATCTTACTAAAGGATGAGAGCAGCAACTTGAGGGTTGATGGTTTGTATCCAGCTTCCGCTATCCTAGTCACAGCCCTTGTGTCCTTGGGCAAGACACTTCACCCACCTTGCTGCTGGTGGGTGGTGGTCAGCACCTTGCAAGGCAGCTTCTGCCATCAGTGTGTGAATAGATGAATGTGATGTAGAGCTGTAATGTAAAGTGCGTTAAGTATGGTTACAAGTACAGACCATTTACCATTTAAATTGTAGGGAGGACAGGTTGCAGTGTGGCATGTAGACAAATATTAGCGGATTTGTGGCAATGCATGAGTTATCGACTCATACTCAAACACGTCAGCAGGACAACGAACCTACACCTGACCACTTCATCTGTCGCATCAGCACCAACCGAAAGCTGCATCAAAGGTGTTTCTCATCCATGATAGTCACAGTCATACTTGCCAACCCTCACAAATTTTCCGGGAGACTCCCAAAATTCAGCGCCTCTCCCGAAATTCAGGCATGGACCTGAGTCCGCTTTCCCACAATACAAACAGCGTACCTGCCCAATCACGTTATAACTGTAGAATGATGGAGGGCGAGTTCTTGGTTTCTTATGTGGGTTTATTGTTAGGCAGTTTCATTAACGTCCTCCCAGCGCGGCAACAACACACAACAACAGCAGTCACGTTTTTGTCTACCGTAAAGCAGTTCGTCTGCCGTAAACAGCAATGTTGTGACACTCTTAAACAGGACAATACTGCCATCTAGTGCATTTGATTAAAGCAAATGCATCATCAGAGAGGGTGTTCAGCATGGTTAGAAAAATAGTGACAGAGAATAGAACAAGGATGGACAATTCAACCCTTAACTCAACAATGAGTAGATGAGTGTTATGTGTGTGTATATGTGTGAATAAATGAACACTGAAATTCAAGTATTTATTTTATATATATATATATATATATATATATATATATATATATGAAATACTTGACTTGGTGAATTCTGGCTGTAAATATACTCCTCCCCTCTTAACCCCCCCCCCCCCCCCCCCCCCCGCTCCCCTCTTTCCCCCCCCCACCTCCCGAAATCGGAGGTCTCAAGGTTGGCAAGTATAGTCACAGTCATGACCATTCTTCTGGGTTTTGAAAAAAGCAAAAGACATCTCTCCTTCAGCGAGTACTGCAATATTACATCACAGGTGTCTTAAGTGCGTCCCGGGCGCCATTTTTGGACCACAGCTTGTTTTTTTCTGACATATTCAAATAATTTAAGTACTCATTATTAATGTGATATATTGATATATGTTTAATTCATTTGCTTTGTTGCCTCTAACACAGTGGTCCTGAGTACCACCTCAGAAATCACTTGGCTCTCCAAGTACCACCATAATCACCAACATTAAAATACAGTAGTAGTAGGCCAAAGTATTCATTAAAAACAAGGCATAAGTTTTATTTAACAATTATATTTGATATTTTTGGCCACTGTAACATTACACACAGTTTGAACAGTAGCAATATGTTTAAAATAGGAAAATAAAACACTGTATTTTAGCAAGTGATTCTTTGTCGTATCACTAGATGGAGCCCACGTACCACAGTTTGAGAATCTTTGCTCTCACACAAAGGTTATATTTAGAGGTTTTGTAATATTGCTTAGCATTTATTGACTACCATATTTTCCGGACTAGGCGCACTTAAAAAATATATTTTTTCCCTCAAAACTCGACAGTGCGCCTTATAACACGGCGCGCCTAATGTAAGGAATACGCTTGGTTGAGCTTACCCACCTCGAAGCAATTTTATTTGGTACATGGTGTAATGATAAGTGTGACCAGTAGATGGGAGTCAGACATAAGAGATACATGTAGGCTTCACCGTTTGATGTGCTTCAAGATACGAGTATTATTATGGTGTGTGTATAAGGTAAGAAATATTATCTGGCATTTTGTTTTGTTGTGCATTCTCTCTGTAAAGAGAACTCCGGGCATTTTGCATATGATGCATATAATGCTTTGTGACCCAGACCGCTCTGGCTGCAGTGCCCTCTGCTGGTTGTTCAGGGGAGTGTATAGGTCACATTTATTTGTGCATCTGGTTTGTGGGAGGAATGTCTCATCGAAACAAAAGCAAAAAAGCGATCCACATATGCAAATTCAATACAAATACAAATGCAAAATCAAGCATATTTATATTCAAATCTCAAAAATATATCTACAAATACACGTTTATTTATAGAAATTCTTGATTTATTTATATGTCCCATTTTTATATTTATAAATTTTATTTGTATATATTTTCAAATCTCAAAAATATATTTAAAAATACATGTTTATTTATACAAATTATTTATTTATTTGCATATCAAATTTGTATTTGTATTTGTATATTTATTAATATATGCATATGTATTAATATCATATTGATATATATATAGGTTGATGTGAGACAACTACCATAAAACTCAACTCAACTCAACCTAGTGGAAAAAGTACATATTACGTTTTTACATATTACAGTATACTGTGAAATTTTTATTAAAGATCAAATGTTGAAATAGTCATGTAGTTATTTGTACTTTGAGCAAACCTAATAGTTTTTAACTTGTGTAAAATTACTAAAATGAAGAAACTTTGAGATAAGTAAAAAGTGTGATGAAACGAGCATACTTCTTTTTGAACACTAGAGAGCAGCAGTGACGTAAGAGAAAACTTTTTCCACTATCTAAGGCAGGGGTCGGCAACCCAAAATGTTAAAAGAGCCATATTCGACCAATAATACAAAAAAAAAAACCTGTCTGCAGCCGCAAAAAACGTAAAGCTTCACATAAGTATTATAATGAAGGCAACACATGATGTAAGTGTCTAAATTAGCTATCAAAATGGCTATGTGTTGCAGACTGAAGCAAATCTTTGTTGACAGAAATGTTGAAATGTAATATTTATTCTACACATTTTTACAACATTGGTAAACATAACTAAAATGGAGGTTTTTCAGAGGGTGAGATAACGCCTGAAAATTACTGCCTTAGAATGGCCAAAGGTAAAGATGTGTGTGTTCAAGTTGAAGTAAACGAAAACTACAAATAAAATGAGCTCAAATATACCTAAAATACAAGGCATTATGATGCATCATGTAAATACAGCTAGCATAAATAGCATGTTAGCATCGATTAGCTTGCAGTCATGCCAAATATGTCTGATTAGCACTCAACACATGTCAATAATATCAACAAAGCTCACCTTTGTGGACTCCCGCACAGCATAAAACGTTTGATGGACAAATAGAGTCAAAGAAGGAGTGGCATAAAACACGTCTTTCTGTGGCAGCATCAAGGAAAGTTGTACACGCAAACAAACTACGGTGCGTTCAAGGACTTCCGAAATTAGGACAAAATGCAAATACTCTCATCAGTGTAGCAAGTTTAATATAAACAGTGGGATTTCTAACAATTAGAAAGGTTTGTGTCATGTTTGTCCTCCTACAGAAACCATATTAAAACAAACAAAAAAATGTTTTCCTCATCTTTTTCCATTTGTATACATTTTTGAAAAAAGCTCCAAGGAGCCACTAGGGCGGCGCTAAAGAGACGCTTGTGGCCTACCCCCGATCTAAGGTGTGTCCAATATTTCTAATGAGGGCCACACACTGAAAAATCAACAGATGCAGGGGCCATTTTGATATTTTTAATTTTTAAAACCAATACAATACAGGACTTATAGATGTTTTTTGGGGTTTTTTTAAGAAAAAAAAACAGCCTGCGTGTTAGCATTGTGATATTAGCATCAACCTTTTCTTGTCATATTACGGTTGCTCTTTTGGTATGTTTTTGAAAAAAAAAAAAAAATTAAAAAATTAAATTTTATTTTGTAGAATTTGCTGCGAGTTGCACTTTGGTACGGAGCCCCTAAAGCAGAGGTCCCCAAACTTTTTGACTCGGGGGCCGCATTGGGTTAAAAAAAAATTGGCCGGGGGCCAGGCTGTATATATATATATATATATATATATATATATATATACAGTATATATATGTATATATACATATATACATTGTCTTTATAATCCGTTTTGTCATTTAACATCAATTAACATTGATGTTCATCAACATTTGACATTGTGACGTTATCGAAGGTAAAATTCATTTTTAGACAATATGATTTGCCTGAGCGGCTAGGAGACACTAAGAGTAACAAGCGGTAGAAAATGGATTAGAAAGGAAAGATAAAAAAAAAAAAAAAATTAAATTACCTGGGACTTCCTGTGGGCCGGATTTTGGATGCTGGGGGGCCGGATCCAGCCCGCAGGCCGTAGTTTGGGGACCCCTGCCCTAAAGGGACATGGGGGATTTTTTTTTATTTTAAGATATGTATCTCTTGCGCATGAGATACATATCTAAAAAAAATAATAATAATAAAATTCCCCCATGTCCCTTTAGGGGCTCTGTACTTTGGACACCTCTGCACTACCTGCAATCTAATATTTAGGGAAATATTTGTAGCCAGCATGTTTTTATTCCCATTTAATCACTGATATATGTATCCATATTTTTGCAATACATCATTTCAATACATATGTTACATTTCAATACATCATTTAAAAAAAATTTTTTTTGACTTTTTGTGTTTCGCTGCGGGGTCTTTCCTTAGAGGTGCAAAGTGCCACTTACTCTCGACAAGCCACAGGTGTCAACACACATTCATCGACAAGCTAACTGAGTCAAATGTAGTCAACGTCAGTCATTGGCCTCATAGATAAAGTTAGTGATGACATCAGCTGTTTGACCCCAGAAGAAAAAGATTAGGGAGAAAGACTGATGACAGTTGACCTTTGCCCCCCTGCAGGAGCGAGTGCCCTGCTGTCTGCTGGATCCTAATCACAGGTCAAAGTCTGCTTCCGAGTGTGTTGTCACACGCTCACAACACTCCTCTCGCCCTGTCCACAACACCACTGACATTCTTGCCACCATGCTGCTGCGGACTCTTCTCCTCCTCCTATGTGTGTCGGCCGGCGTGTGCGCCACTTTGGGCCACTACCAGTCCACAGCCCAGGACAAGGAGGAACCTCCCGCGGTGGATCCACGAGACACACTTGCAGAAGACCCCCTACTGGGTGAAGAACACAAAGAGTCTGAGGTGGACCACACAGCAGCTGAGGGTGCTGGTGCTCCAGTTGCAAGCACACAGAGGCCACCTGAAGATGTGGAGATTCATGCTGAAGGCCAGCAGCAACATTCTGAGGAGGAAGAGAGCAATGAGATCAAGCATGTGAAGACTAAACCGCCGGCGAACGTTTCCTCTCCGCGTGACGACAACAGCAGCTGGAGCATCAACTCCATCAGGAGCAGTTTCCAAACCGTGCACGGCTACTTCGACTCCCTGGTGGAGCTGGTGGGGGGACACAATGGCGTGTGTCAGTACCGCTGCAGATATGGTGAGCATGGTGTCCCTTGTTACCGTCAAATGATCATTCTTTTATGTGCACATCAGATCTATTCCACATTGTGTAACGGAGAGACAAGTTCTCACAATGGTACAGCTTATCTTTTACGCAAGAACAACCTGGACCTTACGTGGAGGACTGATGACTTCACATTGACACATACTGAGATAATACTCTGGCCAAAATACTAGGACTATCCCTGATGTGCACTTACCTTTTATTTGTGTTAGTTACTAATATGATCAATCTTATCAAATTTATTATATATTCAAACACACACAAAGTAGGAATTATTCATTCTAAATAAAATATTTTCATAGTTAATTTTTTCTTTTCTTTTAAGTTTACGACATTCTGAATATGGTTTTTAACATTAAAAGAGCCCTCTAGACATGAAATAACACCCACATAGTCACCTTTACTGTGACGATCTGTCACTTCATTTCTGTTTGTGCTTCCTTATTTTGAGTTTATTTCCTATCAGTGCTCTTTTCCTGCTTGTCCCGCCGAGCGCTGTTTTCCCCTCACCTGCTGCTGATTGGCAGCCGGGCCACACCTGGTGCTAATCAGCATGCCTGCCTCGCCTGCTCCTCAGCGCTCGAGGATTGCTGATGTTTTGAGAACCGTTGTATGCACGACTGCTTCCTTCTCCGTTTAAATACATTAACATCATCTTACCTGATCATCACTCTCCTGGTTCCTGCATCTTGGGGTCACTGCAACTGCAGCAATGCGAGTTCCTCACACTTTACACTTCTTTGATCCAATGTGTTGACTGAGGCTGAGCCAATCAGTTGCCACAATATTGAAGAGCACGCTGTGATCTCATCTAATGGCCACTAACACTTTAGCAATGATATTTCAAATTATTTTAGCCATGCTTGAAAATGCTTAATTTAGGCCAAAAATATGCTTTAAATATTTTTTTTTTTTAAATCTGCAATATAGTTATAATATCTTAGACTTAGACAAACTTTATTGATCCACAAGGGAAATTGTTCCACACAGGAGCTCAGTTACAAAGGATGGAAAGGGTAAGGGTGGAAAGGATAATGCAGGTATAAAGTAGACTAAAAATGTACCATATTAGCAATATAAAATATAACATATATGTAATATTTACATATTATATATACAGTATATAAAATATACTGATATATTATAGTATTATATTATATTTGTATCTAATATATACAATATATGACAATCATATATATATATATATATATATATATATATATATATATATATATATATATATATATATATATATATATATATATATATATATATATATATATATATATACAACATTGTGTTTCACAATTAGTGAAACACGATGTGGCGAAGGACGACTGTATGTTTGTAATGTTTGCAGTAAAATCTTTTATTTTTATCGAGGAGTTATTTAAATGAAACATTCCAAATTACCATAGTGTTTTTTTTAACTTAAATTTTCATCAGTTAAGATTGTATTCCTTATTTTATTTTTACTTTTTTAACTTTCGAATAGTGTATCCGTGTTTTAGATATCATTGTTGCATCTTTTAATAAAGAAAATCAAAATAATGTAAAAATGGGATGCAATCTTTTATATTAACTAATTGCACCGTTTTAATTAGCTTTTGCGCGCATATACATAAACATTGCAGAATGTGGTTCCCTGCCCTATAAAGGCTACATAATAGGGATGTCCGAAAATGGCTTTTTGCTGATGTCCGATATTGTCCAACTCTTTAATTACCGATACCAATATCAAACGATATACACAGTTGTGGAATTAACACATTATTATGCCTAATTTGGACAACCAGGTATGGTGAAGATAAGGTACTTTTTTTTTTTAATTAATAAAATAAAATAAGATAAATAAATTAAAAACATTTTCTTGAATAGAAAAAAAAGTAAAACAATATAAAAACAGTTACATAGAAACTAGTAATTAATGAAAATGAGTCAAATTAACTGTTAAAGGTTAGTACTATTAGTGGACCTGCAGCACGCACAATCATGTGTGCTTATGGACTGTATCCCTTGCAGACTGTATTGATATATATTGATATATAATGTAGGAACCAGAATATTAATAACAGAAAGAAACAACCCTTTTGTGTGAATGAGTGTAAATGGGGGAGGGAGGTTTTATGAGTTGGTGCACTAATTGTAAGTGTATCTTGTGTTTTTTATGTTGATTTAATAAAAAAAACAAAAACGATACCGATTAAAAAAACCCTGATACAGATAATTTCCGATATTACATTTTAACGCATTTATCGGCCGATTTTATCGGACATCTCTACTACATAACATTACTAACTGCATTAGACGTCACTACATTTGAGGGGTATACCTACTGCACAGTTATGCTGGTTATTCCCTGACAGGAGAACATCCTCAGCCCCGTCCCGACTACAAGCACCAAGAACCCAATGGCTGCAGCTCCTCTATGGTGGGATTCCAGGTGAATGTTGCTGTTCATAGCAGCAAACATGTCACACAGACAATCTTTGCAAAAAACAAAACAATCGAATGTAGTATCTCCCCTCTGACAGCTTGACCTGGGCATCCCCGCCATGACCGAGTGCTGTAACCATCTCGACGTGTGCTACGACAACTGTGGCGTGAACAAGTACGAATGTGACACCAAGTTTCGCTCTTGTCTTCACAACATCTGCTCTGACCTGAAGAGAAGTCTTGGCTTTGTGTCCAAAGTGGAAGGTGAGACACTTGAAGATGTGAAGTTTTATTAGTACTGTATATCAGGGGCTATACAATTGTTGGCCGTGGGCCAAATCCTGCTTGGAAATGACACCAGACCGGCCTTCTATCCAAGTTCCAAAACCTGGAAGACATTTTTTTAACATTTTCCTTCAAACATTATGCAGTATCTCTGTTATATACAAACCCCAAAATCAGTGAAGTTGGCACGTAAATAAAAACAGAAAACAATGATTTGCAAATCCTTTTCAACCTATATTCAATTGAATAGACTGCAAAGACAAGATACTTCACGTTCAAACTGGAAAACTTAGTTATTTTTTGCAAATATTAGCTCATTTGGAATTTGAAGCCTGCAACATGTTTCAAAAAAGATGGCACAAGTGGCAAAGAAGACTGAGAAAGTTGAGGAATGCTCATCAAACACTTATTTGGAAAGTTTGTACGGGCTAATTGGGAACAGGTAGGTGCCATGATTGGGTATTAAAGCAGCTTCCATGAAATGCTCAGTCATTCACAAACAAGGATGGGGCGAGGGTCACCACTTTATGAACAAGTACGTGAGCAAATTGTCGAACAGTTTAACAACAACATTTCTCAACGAGCTATTGCAAGGAATTTAGGGATTTCACCATCTACGGTCCGTAATATCATCAAAATGTTCAGAGAATCTGGACAAATCACTGCACGTACATCGAATGCCAGTGACCTTGGATCCCTCAGGCGGTACTGCATCAAAAACCGACATCAGAGTGTAAAGGATATCACCACATGGGCTCGGGAACACTTCAGAAAACCACTGTCAGTAACTACCCTTTGAGGTTACATCTGTAAGTGCAAGTTAAAACTGTACTATGCAAAGCAAAAGCCATTTATCAACAACACCCAGAAATACAGCTGGCTTTGCTGGGCCCGAGCTCATCTAAGATGGACTGATGCAAAGTCTGATGAGTCCACATTTCCAAATTGTTTTTGGAAACTGTGGATGTTGTGTCCTCCGGAACAAAGAGGAAAAGAACCATCCGGATTGTTATAGGCGCAAAGTTCAGAAGCCAGCATCTGTGATGGTATGGGGGTGTATTAGTGCCCAAGGCATGGGTAACTTACACATCTGTGAAGGCACCATTAATGCTGAAAGGTACATACAGGTTTTGGAGCAACATATGTTGCCATCCAAGCAACGTTACCATGGACGCCCCTGCTTATTTCAGCAAGTCAATGCCAAGCCACGTGTTACAACAGCGTGGCTTCATAGTAAAAGAGTGCGGGTACTAGACTGGCCTGCTTGTAGTCCAGACCTGTCTCCCATTGAAAATGTATGGTGCATCATGAAGCCTAAAATACGACAACGGAGACCCCGGAATGTTGAACAACTTAATGGGAAATAATTCCACCTGAAAAGCTTCAAAAATTGGTCTCCTCAGTTCCCAAACATTGACTGAGTGTTGTTAAAAGGAAAGGCCATGTAACACAGTAGTAAAAATGCCCCTGTGCCAACTTTTTTGCAATGTGTTGCTGCCATTAAATTTTAAGTTAATGATTATTTGCAAAAAAAAATAGGTTTCTCAGTTTGAACATTAAATATCTTGTCTTTGAAGTTTATTCAATTGAATATAAATTGAAGAGGATTTGCAAATCATTGTATTCTGTTTTTATTTAAGAATTACGCAACGTGCCAACTTCACTGGTTATGGGTTTTGTAGATGATCTTTGACTAACTTTCTAGCAAAGCGCTCCTGAGCTGTCAAACAATTAAAATATTTTACATTAAAATAGTGCCATTAAACTAAAGTAGCTTTAAGTTATTACATTAACTTTGACACCCCAAATAGTGAGGACTATTTTTTTCAGAATTTCAGAACTTTGACATAATAAATCGAGAAAAATGTAATGTTTTCTGCAGAGTACATTAGTTCTCAAGAATGTACAAAATAATAATAATATTGAAGGGAGAAGTCTAGCCCCGTGGTCAACTTAGTTGATAACCCTGCTGTGGAAATATATGTACATACTGTAAATCAGGAGTTCTTAACCTTTTTGACCTCGGGCCCCAACTTTTCCACTACAGAGGGGCCCGGTGCCTACTCAAATATTAACACTGAATTAGTGGCTCTTAATTTGTATTCAATGTTTAAATCTAACGTATTTACGGTTTCCAACGTTGTCAATTGATATGAAACCATGCATTAATCCCACAGATTATTATTTATTTAACACATAAACTTTAGGCTTACGTCAGGCTGATTAGAAAAATAAGTACTAACCAATTATATCGCGTAAAAAGGGACTCATCAATATTTGACGAAAAATACATTTGCATACATTGCATTATGTTGCGCTAATATACATAAACTAAATGATTATCCATCCATCCATCCATCCATCTTCTTCCGCTTATCCGAGGTCGGGTCGCGGGGGCAGCAGCTTAAGCAGGGAAGCCCAGACTTCCCTCTCCCCAGCCACTTCGTCCAGCTCTTCCTGGGGGATCCCGAGGCGTTCCCAGGCCAGCCGGGAGAGATAGTCTTCCCAGCGTGTCCTGGGTCTCCCCCGTGGCCTCCTACCGGTCGGACGTGCCCGAAACACCTTCCTAGGGAGGCGTTTGGGTGGCATCCTGACCAGATGCCCGAACCACCTCATCTGGCTCCTCTCGATGTGGAGGAGCAGCGGCTTTACTTTGAGCTCCCCCCGAATGACAGAGCTTCTCACCCTATCTCTAAGGGAGAGCCCAGCCACTCGGCGGAGGAAACTCATTTCCCGTGATCTTGTCCTTTCGGTCATGACCCAAAGCTCATGACCATAGGTGAGGATGGGAACGTAGATCGACCGGTAAATCGAGAGCTTTGCCTTCCGGCTCAGCTCCTTCTTCACCACAACGGATCGATACAGCGTCCGCATTACTGAAGACGCCGCACCGATCCGCCTGTCGATCTCACGATCCACTCTTCCCCCACTCGTGAACAAGACTCTGAGGTACTTGAACTCCTCCACTTGGGGCAAGATCTCCTCCCCAACCCGGAGATGGCACTCCACCCTTTTCCGGGAGAGAACCATGGACTCGGACTTGGAGGTGCTGATTCCCATCCCAGTCGCTTCACACTCGGCTGCGAACCGATCCAGTGAGAGCTGAAGATCTTGGTCAGAGGAAGCCATCAGGACCACATCATCTGCAAATAGCAGAGACCTAATCCTGCAGCCCCCAAACCAGATACCCTCAACGCCCTGACTGCGCCTAGAAATTCTGTCCATAAAGGTTATGAACAGAATCGGTGACAAAGGGCAGCCTTGGCGGAGTCCAACCCTCACTGGAAACGTGTCCGACTTACTGCCGGCAATGCGGACCAAGCTCTGACATTGATTATACAGGGAGCGAACTGCCACAACAAGACAGTCCGTTACCCCATACTCTCTGAGCACTCCCCACAGGACTTCCCGGGGTACACGGTCGAATGCCTTCTCCAAGTCCACAAAGCACATGTAGACTGGTTGGGCAAACTCCCATGCACCCTCAAGGACTCTGCCGAGAGTATAGAGCTGGTCCACAGTTCCACGACCAGGACGAAAACCACACTGTTCCTCCTGAATCCGAGGTTCGACTATCCGGCGTAGCCTCCTCTCCAGTACACCTGAATAGACCTTACCGGGAAGGCTGAGGAGTGTGATCCCACGATAGTTGGAACACACCCTCCGGTTCCCCTTCTTAAAGAGAGGAACCACCACCCCGGTCTGCCAATCCAGAGGTACTGCCCCCGATGTCCACGCGATGTTGCAGAGTCTTGTCAACCAAGACAGCCCCACAACATCCAGAGCCTTAAGGAACTCCGGGCGGATCTCTTCCACCCCCGGGGCCTTGCCACCGAGGAGCTTTTTAACTACCTCGGCAACCTCAGCCCCAGAAATAGGAGAGCCCACCACAGATTCCCCAGGCCCTGCTTCCTCATAGGAAGACGTGCTGGTAGGATTGAGGAGGTCTTCGAAGTATTCTCTCCACCGATCCACAACATCCGCAGTCGAGGTCAGCAGAGCACCATCCCCACCATACACGGTGTTGACACTGCACTGCTTCCCCTTCCTGAGGCGGCGGATGGTGGTCCAGAATTGCTTCGAAGCCGTCCGGAAGTCGTTTTCCATGGCCTCCCCGAACTCCTCCCATGTCCGAGTTTTTGCCTCCGCGACCGCTGAAGCCGCACACCGCTTGGCCTGTCGGTACCTGTCTGCCAATCGGCCGCCTCGACAACAGAGGTACGGAACATCGTCCACTCGGACTCAATGTCCAGCGCTTCCCTCGTGACATGTTCAAAGTTCTTCCGGAGGTGGGAATTGAAACTCTCTCTGACAGGAGACTCTGCCAGGCGTTCCCAGCAAACCCTCACAATGCGTTTGGGCCTGCCAGGTCTGTCCGGCATCCTCCCCCACCATCGCAGCCAACTCACCACCAGGTGGTGATCGGTAGAAAGCTCCGCCCCTCTCTTCACCCGAGTGTCCAAAACATGAGACCGCAAATCCGATGACACAACTACAAAGTCGATCATGGAACTGCGGCCTAGGGTGTCCTGGTGCCAAGTGCACATATGGACACCCTTATGTTTGAACATGGTGTTTATTATCGACAATCTGTGACGAGCACAAAAGTCCAATAACAGAACACCACTCGGGTTCAGATCCGGGCGGCCATTCTTCCCAATCACACCTCTCCAGGTTTCACTGTCGCTGCCAACATGAGCGTTGAAGTCCCCCAGTAGAACGAGGGAATCACCCGGGGGGCACTCTCCAGTACTCCCTCGAGTGAATCCAAAAAGGGTGGGTACTCTGAGCTGCCGTTTGGTGCGTAAACGCAAACAACAGTCAGGACCCGAAGCTACCCTCTCGTCCACCGGGTTGAACTCCAACGTGCAGGCTTTGAGCCGAGGGGCAACAAGAATTGCCACCCCAGCCCGTCGCCTCTCACTGCCGGCAACGCCAGAGTGGAAGAGAGTCCAGCCCCTCTCAAGAGAAGTGGTTCCAGAGCCCTTGCTGTGCGTCGAAGTGAGTCCGACTATATCTAGCCGGAACTTCTCCACCTCACGCACTAGCTCAGGCTCCTTCCCCACAGCGAGGTGACGTTCCACGTCCCAAGAGCCAGCTTATGTAGCCGAGGATCGGACCGCCAAGTGCCCTGCCCTCGGCTTCCGCCCAGCTCACACTGCACCCGACCTCTATGGCCCCTGCTATGGGTGGTGAGCCCATTGGAGGGGGGACCCACGTTGCCTCTTCGGGCTGTGCCCGGCCGGGCCCCATGGGGACAGGCCCGGCCACCAGGCGCTCGCCATCGTGCCCCACCTCCGGGCCTGGCTCCAGAGGGGGGCCCCGGTGACCCGCGTCCGGGCGAGGGAAATCTGGGTCCATTGTTTGTGTTAATTAATATATTTCTTAGCGAAACGGTCAATGAAATTAAGATGCAAATTAAAATACCGCTTCACCACTTTAGTCATAATTTTTTGCGCTTAAGAAACTTCTCTATGACTTTAGCTCCAGACTTCTTTTGTTTGTTTGACATTGTCATTATTGCCACAAGTGGTGGAAAAGTGCATTACCACTGAGTACCTCTGCAGCCCTTACGAACAACAGCTGAGAAACAGATATTTTTTGGCGGCCCTCTCGAGGCATTGGTGGCCTAACAATGGGCCAGGGCCCTATGGTTAAGAAACACTGTTTTGTAAGTAATGTATTCATATACAGGGGAAAGGATGAAAGACTGAAGTCAACAGCTACTGTACATGTATTTTTGTGGTGAACTATACATGTATTCATGAATTCTTATAATACTAATAGCTATAATACAAACAATATTGTATAATGATTACAATAAAATAATATATTAAAAATAAAAATATATTAATGTGCATATATAGAGATAATTGATAAATATAAATAATTTATATTTATATTTTAAAAATAAATATAATAAAATACAATTTATTTTTTTATATTATTATATATACTATGCATTGCTATCTTTGTAAAAGTAAAAATTGTCTTAGTATTGATTCCATTGGCTTGAAAAAAAAATCCTCTGCTTGTGGTTTTTCCTCCTGTCAGCCTGCGAGTCAATGGCGGACGCTTTGTACAACACGGTGTGGACTCTTGGATGCCGGCCTTACATGAACAGCCAGAGGGCAGCTTGTGTGTGCGAGGGGGAGGAGAGGGACGAACTGTGACACCGTGGATACAAACTGTAGCTATCAAAACTGTCAGGTTTTATTATTTTGGAATTACAACAAGTGGGATTGGACGATTTGATAATGAACTACATGTACACTTTCTGCAGTGCATCCATCTTTAAGGCCAATTGCTTGGCCTTATGACTCCATCAAAATCCATTTCTTTAATAACTCCAGCGTGTTCTGTGTGAATAATTTTGAATGTACCAGACAACAGTGTAATATATTTGTTATTTATGTGACCACAGACGACGATGATGTTATAAATGACCTCATGTCTTCATGTCTACTTAACATAAATGTCTCTTACTACAAACCCCGTTTCCATATGAGTTGGGAAATTGTGTTAGATGTAAATATAAACGGAATACAATGATTAGAAAATCATTTTCAACCCATATTCAGTTGAATATGCTACAAAGACAACATATTTGATGTTCAAACTGATAAACATTTTTTTTTTTTGCAAATAATCATTAACTTTAGAATTTGATGCCAGCAACACGTGACAAAGAAGTTGGGAAAGGTGGCAATAAATACTGATAAAGTTGAGGAATGCTCATCAAACACTTATTTGGAACATCCCACAGGCGAACAGGCAAATTGGGAACAGGTGGGTGCCATGATTGGGTATAAAAGTAGATTCCATGAAATGCTCAGTCATTCACAAACAAGGATGGAGCGAGGGTCACCACTTTGTCAACAAATGAGTGACAAAATTGTTGAACAGTCTAAGAAAAACCTTTCTCAACCAGCTATTGCAAGGAATTTAGGGATTTCACCATCTGCGGTCCGTAATATCATCAAAATGTTCAGAGAATCTGGAGAAATCACTTCACGTAAGCAGCTAAACCCGTGACCTTCGATCCCTCAGGCTGTACTGCATCAACAAGCGACATCAGTGTGTAAAGGATATCACCACATGGGCTCAGGAACACTTCAGAAACCCACTGTCAGTAACTACAGTTGGTCGCTACATCTGTAAGTGCAAGTTAAAACTCTCCTATGCAAGGCGAAAACCGTTTATCAACAACACCCAGAAACGCCGTCGGCTTCGCTGGGCCTGAGCTCATCTAAGATGGACTGATACAAAGTGGAAAAGTGTTCTGTGGTCTGACGAGTCCACATTTCAAATTGTTTTTGGAAACTGTGGACGTCGTGTCCTCCGGACCAAAGAGGAAAAGAACCATCCGGATTGTTATAGGCGCAAAGTTGAAAAGCCATCATCTGTGATGGTATGGGGGTGTATTAGTGCCCAAGACATGGGTAACTTACACATCTGTGAAGGCGCCATTAATGCTGAAAGGTACATACCGGTTTTAAAGCAACATATGTTGCCATCCAAGCAACGTTACCATGGACGCCCCTGCTTATTTCAGCAAGACAATGCCAAGCCACGTGTTACATCAACGTGGCTTCATAGTAAAAGAGTGTGGGTACTAGACTGGCCTGCCTGTAGTCCAGACCTGTCTCCCATTGAAAATGTGTGGCGCATTATGAAGCCTAAAATACTACAACGGAGACCCCCGGACTGTTGAACAACTTAAGCTGTACATCAAGCAAGAATGGGAAAGAATTCCACCTGAGAAGCTTAAAAAATGTGTCTCCTCAGTTTCCAAACGTTTACTGAGTGTTGTTAAAAGGAAAGACCATGTAACAGTGGTGAACATGCCCTTTCCCAACTACTTTGGCACATGTTGCAGCCATGAAATTCTAAGTTTATTATTATTTGCAAAAAAAAAATAAAGTTTATGAGTTTGAACATCAAATATCCTGTCTTTGTAATGCATTCAATTGAATATGGGTTGAAAAGGATTTGCAAATCATTGTATTCCGTTTATATTTACATCTAACACAATTTCCCAACTCATATGGAAACGGGGTTTGTCAGCTAAAATGGCAGAGATCTCTGTAAAGTTTATTCTGCAGTTCCAAAACCATAGGTGAATTGTCCTGGAATGTGCGTTGAAATGAATGGTTTTGTGTATATGTCACCCAAAACATTTGCTGGGATAGGCTCCAGCTCGCCTGTGACCCTGAACACCATCATGAGCAGTTATGGAAAATGACGTTTTACCACAAGAACAATGTGCTCAATGAAACATCTGTGAGTCAAACATGTCCCTGGAGTTCGAATCCGTCTGGTTGGATGAAGATGGGGCCTCCGCTCAGCGTGTGCCGCTCCTGAGATGGCACATCCCGACGGAAGCGTCCCCGACAAGGCTGAGCACAGCGAGAGTCCTCCAGGCTGCACACCAACACCTGACAGTGGAGGAAGACCTGCTGTAAAGGAGCAGAGATGCTGCATTAATAACTTCAACAACATTTGCACACACACGCACACACGCGCACACACACGCGCACACACACACACACACACACACACACACACACCCACACACACACACACACACACACACACACACACACACACACACACACACACACACACACACACACACACACACACACACACACACACACACACACACACACACACGCACGTTTCAGCCAGCTGGCTCCCAGCAGGCTGCTTTTTACTCACCCGGTTTTCCTTGCCGATGAACTTGAAGACAGGAACCTGGTAGTGCTTGGAGAGTTGGTCCTTGGATGAGTACTGAGTCACTGTTTCATCAGAGATGCACCTGCTCACAAGACACAAGATTAAAGGAATCCCTGCAGACATGCTCACTTTGCTATTTATTTTTAGATTTGATGTTTACTCAAACGGCTCCCAGGCTTTCAAACTTGCTTTACTTGAAATAAGAAATAGTGCAAAGAACATCAAGACTATATTCCCAAGAAAATGCACAGGAAGATTCAATTTAGAGGGAAAAAAAACATGCTTCTAAGGTCTAACTAGCTGAATCTATCAATGTGTGACATCACGCGATATTTCACCAAATCCTGTTCAGTTCAGCAAGCGCCTGAAGAATGACTGTGTGACTGTTTTCTAAAAAAGAAAAGTGTGAAGATAACCATCCATCCTTGCATTTTCTCCAAATTGTCCCTCTCCATAGAACCATAATCTGTATTTACAGGTGCTGCACCACAGCAAAGAGGGCACAGTTAAGCAATTATTACATTCATCTATTTTCTATACCACTTGGGCTAGAGTCACGGGTAAGCTGGAGCCTATCCCAGTTGACTTGGGGCAGAAGGCAATTTCAGGGCCTATAATGTGTAATATATACACACACACACACACACACACACACACACACACACACACACACACACACACATTTTTATATATATATATATATATATATATATATATATATATATATATATATATATATATATATACTGTACAGTGTTGGGTTAGTTACTGAAAACCAGTAACTAGTTACAGTTACTAGTTACTTTATTTCAAAAGTAACTTAGTTACTTACACCAAAAAGTAATGTGTTACTGTGAAAAGTAACTATTTAGTTACTTCTTCTACTTTTTGTTTTTAAAGCTCCCATCAATGCCCTTTTAGCCTTCATTTCAGTACTGTTATTGCACTGGAGAATAATACAATCTGTTGATCAACTTGACATACATTTGCATCACTGAACTCTGCTAAGCAATGTGCTCTACATACAACACACAAAGACAAAGATATGTTTCAAAGGGACAATTTATTTCAGGCCAGAACAAATTGACAAAACTATTTTAAATAGCTGCAACATAACATACATAAGTAACAAACAGCATAATAACACTAACACTAACACTAACACTAACCACGTTAAACCCAGATTCCAAACTAACAAAGGTCTTAACTCATTCTCTTTCTATGCCACTTCAATATGGAATCCACTCCCAACAGGTGTAAAATAAAGGGCATCTCTATCCTCCTTCAAAACCGCACTAAAAGAACATCTCCAGGCAACTACAACCCTAAACTAACACCCTCCCTTCCACATAATACCTCTTCGGATTGTAAATAATCAAATGTAGACATTTTTTCTTATACTTTCTGATCTCTCTCTCTGTGTCCACTACTTGCTATACATATCCTACCAAGTCAGTCCTACACTCTTTCAATGTCCATTTCTCTGATGATGCAATTGTTGATGCTGATTGTTGATGACAGAAGTGTTGATACCAACCAAACCTAATCCCCCCCCCCGTCCTCCATATCCCACACCCAGGATTGTAAATAATTCAATGTATATACCCTGATGATTATCTTGTGTGATGACTGTATTATGATGTTAGTATATATTTGACAGTATATATCTGTATCATGAATCAGTGGACCCCGACTTAAGCAAGTTGAAAAACTTATTGGGGTGTTACCATTTAGTGGTCAATTGTACGGAATATGTACTGTACTGTGCAACCTACTTATAAAAGTTTCAATCAATCAATCAATCAACAACATAGCTGTAAACCTGGCTTCACCTAAGGAAGGCACACGTGACATACACAGAGCCTAACCAGGCAGATTTGAATTGTTGTTTTGGGCAGTAGACGGGATCTTTGATCCAAGACACAACTTACATTTAACTAAAATGTTATTTTCTTTGTGCTCGACAAAAGAAAAGAAGTGAGAATATCTCATACTTGCCAACCCTCCCGAATTTCAGTGCCTCTTGCCGGGACAACCATTCTCCCAAATTTCTCCCGATTTCCAGCCGGACTTAAGGCACGCCCCTCCAGGTCCGTGCGGACCTGAGTGAGGACAGCCTGTCGTCACGTCCGCTTGGCCAACCAAAAAGTAACCACAGAACACTATACCGTATAGTCGTATAGTGTTCTGTGGTTACTTTTTGGTTGGCCAACTGTTTACGTTGTATTGCGCACCCCCCTCCCCTCCCCACAGCCAGACACACACACACAGAGAGCGCAGAGGAAGAATCAGAAGCATGTCATTGCTTCGCTGCCATAAAACACGATCAGATCCTCAGTTTCTAGCCGATACTACATAAAAAATAACGTAAAATAACGCAGTAACGCATCATGTAGTAACGGTAACTGAGTTACTGAATATAAAAAATAACGCGTTAGATTACTAGTTACCGCCGAAACTAACGGCGTTACAGTAACGCGTTACAAAGTAACGCGTTAGTCCCAACACTGATACTGTGTGTGTGTATATCCATCCATCCATCCATCCATATATATATATATTTATATACATACATATACTGTATATACAGTATATATATATATACATACATACATACATACATACATACATACATATATATATATATATATATATATATATATATATATATATATATATATATATATATATATATATATATATATATATATATACATATACATATATATATAGAGTCACAGGTAAGCTGAAGCCTATCCCACTTGACTTGGGGCAGAAGGCAATTTCAGGGCATATAATGTGTAGTATATATACACACACATACAAAGTGTGTGTGAATGAACTCAATTTATATATATATATATATATATATATATATATATATATATATATATATATATATATATATATATATATATATATATATATATATATATATATATATATATATATGTATATATATATATATATATATATATAGAAATTGAGTTCATACACACACACACACACACATATATATATATATATATACTGTGTGTGTGTGTGTGTGTCTATATATATATATATATATATACTGTATATATATATATATATATATATACATACATATATACTGTATATACAGTATATATATACATACATACATACATACATACATATATATATATATATATGTATATACATATATATATATATATATACATATATATATACATCTACGTATATATATATATATATATATATATATATATATATATATATATATATATATATATATATGTATACATATATATATATATATATATATATATATATATATATATATATATATATATATATATATATACATATATATATATATATATATATATATATATATATATATATATATATATATATATATATATATATATATATATATATAGAGTCACAGGTAAGCTGAAGCCTATCCCAGTTGACTTGGGGCAGAAGGCAATTTCAGGGCATATAATGTGTAGTATATATACACACACACACACACACAAAGTGTGTGTGAATGAACTCAATTTCTATATATATATATATATATATATATATATATATATATATATATATATATATATATATATATATATATATATATATATATATGACATACACACATTTCATCTTACTATTTTTATCCAAGGAGATGCTATGTTTAGAATTCTTCAAACAGTACACATGGAGGATGGGCGTAATATTTGATGGATCAGACATCAAGATTTGTGCAAAATTGATTATTATTAAAATTGAGGCTGTTGGTTCAGTCTGTACTGTCCATCCATTTTCTACCGCTTGTCCCACATGAGAAATTGAGTTCATTCACACACACTTTTAGCTCACACTTTTATTGCTTATACATTTTTACCAAACAGTCAAAGAAATGTTTTCTTCATTTAAGATATTGTTCTTATGCGCCTTGCCATTAAACATACCCAAGCGAATGACCCAGCAGTACCTATAAATCACCACTGGGCGACGGTATTGCTATGCAAACACCCATCACGTGTCTGCAAGGCATCTCAAAGGGTGAGTGAATCTACTTTATTTTACTTGTATTCAGTTGTAATATTTGAAAAATGAACTGTATTGTTAATATGTGTTTTATGATTACTTCAAACATGACTTTTTTTGTATTAGAGTTTCTGAAAAACTTAGAAGTCAACTTGTGTCATATTTATTAGATTGTGTTCAATTTTCCAATGTATTCATACAAATCAATGACAGTTCATCAATCATATGGAAAAAATAATGTTTTGTCCCAGTTCATCATCAGCATTCGAGGCCAGTGTAGTTTGATGTTATTTGAGGTCATGTCATTTGCTTTTGCTAGTCTGTTATTAAAGAGCATCTTTCAGCAAAGGACGCAGATTGTTGGCTAAAAGTGAGATGCTTTCTCCGTCCATTTATCTGCTTGTCTGAGCAGCAAGTCAATCACTGTCATGGAGGCCAAACAGTTTGGAGTAAACTCAAATAAAGTGTGTATGTTTTTTGAGGGGTCGGGGGGAGAGCAGTGCAACACAAGGACAAGGTGCAAATTCTATAGTCTAATTCCACACAGGAGATATGTTTAAACAAATCTGTTAAAACTGAGATGGTGTTCTGTTCGCAGGTTAGAGAGGTGTGACATCACACAAAGTGGGAGAAGGTGTTGTGTTATTTTTATTTAACGCTCAGATTTTCTCACATTCTGGACACCAACTATAGAAACAATAAGTTTTACAATAACATTGTTGGTAGCAAACACTAAAGTGGTCCTTGTCAAAGATTTTTGTTTTTTAGCCTACTTTTTTCAAATTACACAATTACAGTGTTTTTTTTAATATGGTCGTAAATGTATTTACTGTACTTAGCTGCAGAGAGTACCAGGCGTCTATTCGAGGCACAGTGTATCCGGAAAGTATTCACAGCGCTTCACTTTTCCCACATTTCTGGTATGTTCCAAAATACAAAAAAGCATTTATTGTCCTGAAAATTCTGCACACAATACCCCATGATGAATACGTAAAAATGTTTAGTTTTTTTTAAGCAAATTTATTATGAATAAAAAAAAAAATCACATTTACATAATTATTGACAGCCTTTGCACAATACTTTGCAATGTACAGAGAAATCCTGGATGAAAACCAACGCTTCCCATCCAACCTGATGGAGCTTCATTTCTGCAAAAGAGGAATAGGCTAAACTGCCCAAAGATGTGCCAAGCTTGTGGCATCATATTCAAAAAGACTTGAGGCTCTAATTGCTGCCAAAGGTACATCAACAAAGTGTCAAGCAAAGGCTGTGAATACTTAAGTTCATGTGAAATGTGTCAGTTTCTTCATTCTAATACATATGCAAAAAATAAAAAAATCACATTGTCATTTTGGTGTATTGTCTGTAGAATTTAAACAACAAAATATGAATATATTCCATTTAGGAATATGGCTGAAACCTAACGAAATGTGGAAAAAGTGAAGCGCTGTGAATACTTTCCGGATGCACAGGGCGACAGTTTTTTTTTGTTAGTTTTTTTACTAATGCATTTCGAAATCTATCAAACTTTATTCATATAGCACACAAATGAATAATGAAAAACAAGTTGCAACACAAAGTGCTTTGCGCCGGTAAAAAAAAGAAAACACGTACATACATATGCATGCACGTGCACACAGCACAACGCCAAAACATGGCACTGAAGATTGAGGGAAAAACACCCCCTTTGAGGTGTCTTTACTGGAGAAAAACTAAAAATAATCTAAAAAAATGTATGAAATATATATATACAAAAAAATATGAGTTAATAAATGAAGACAAAACATAAAATAGTTTAAATAATAGTCAATCATTTTTATTCTATTATTACATTTTTTTCTTAGTAAATATTAACACTTACAACAACATTTACGTTGTGAAATACAATATAATAAATATGACAAATGATATGATCATTTTTGTGGACACTATTTATTGTTTTTTTTGGGGGGGGGGGTTTCCACAATTGAATAAAGACACTCCAATACCGAATCAAACATACAGTATATTGGTTCTGGACATGACCGCAATAAATATATTTTGCAAAGTAGGAATAATTGATTATAAAAATATGATGTTTTCATAGCAACAGTATAAAAACCTGTTTATGACCTTCTAAATATGTTTCTTAACATTACAAGAGCCCTGTAGACATTAGATACCACCCTTTAGTTACCTGTACGCTCTTTTAAGCCAATATAGTACTGCTGCCTAAGGCTGGGCCAATCAGTGACCATGATACTGAACATCACACTCTGATTGGTTTAGTCTCATTTAATGGGCCCGCCTTCCGCCCGATTGTAGCTGAGATAGGCTCCAGCGCCCCCCGCGACCCCAAAAGGGAATAAACGGTAGGAAATGGATGGATGGATGGATACTACTGTCATGTTGATCGTTTTAGTTCATTTAGTCATTTTTTGTGCTTGAAAATGCTTAATTAAGGGCCAAACTATTGTAATATGCTTCACAAAATGGTAACACTTTAGTATGGGGAACATATTCTAAGTAACAAAGTCAAAGACTTAATTTAGAGTTATTTGGACACTAGGGGAACATACAAGGGTTAGGGTTAGGGTTAGGGTTAGGGTTACTAATAAGCAATAATTCTGAGGTTATTGTGGGAAGACTCTTAGTTAATGGCTTACTGGTTGTATAATAAGGCCATGCAGAATAAGGCATTAATAAGTACTTAATAATGACTAATTAAGAGCTAATATGTTACTAATTTGCATGTTAACAAGCAACTAATTAATGGTGAATATGTTCCCCCATACTAAAGTGTTACCCAAAAAATAATACAATAAAAAAATATAAAAAACTGCGATGTGTTAAAGCTGCAATATTTGAAGCGACAACTGTATACAAACATATTTTGTGTTATAAAGAATATATAAATGTACATTTTAGAGTCTAGTACGGCTTCTGTCGCTCACTGAAAGATAGTTTGTCGTTTGCTTCGTCATCAGTTTTAGTTGTGTTTGTTCCAGGTGGAATAAAAACACTCTAAAAGCTTTCTGTTCAATTCCTACCTAACTTTTTTCCTCCTGCCTGCAGCAAACTGAGCTCTTTTCTTGTCTGCAAACTTCAGCTTGTTACAACATTTTTTGAGGTCAGTGTTAAAATGTTTTGCCTTTAAACATAACTGGAGTTAGCACTAGCAGGTTGAAATAAAGTGTTCTCTTTATTTCTATCAAGCTGCTGAAAATAGTTACCTGGAGTTCAAGGGCCGCGATGATGGCGGTTGATTTTCTACTCACCCGTCTTTGATGAGGTAGTACTTGATGGCCTGGTCAGCTTTGGGTCCTGGCGTGGCGAAGCAGCTTTCTACCAGAGCAGAGAGACCCTCCACTCGCTCTTTGGGCTCCACGCCGAAGAAGAGGGAGTCGTGAAGGCGCAGCTGGGGCGGCGTGCGGTAAGGCTCGGAGAACTGGGCGCTCTTGAAGAGCTCCAGCGAGAAGGGGAAGACGCCCTGACTGTGGCCCGCCAGCTGCAGGTCGGCGCTGCGCTGACTGGCCTGATAACCATCAGACACTCGGTACTCTCTGGGGAACTCACAGGTGACTGGCAGCACTAATTTACTAGTGCGGACTATCAGGTCCATGCTGCTACCAGGACTGGACCTGGGGAGGCCCGTCACCAAGTTGGTGCCCACTATCTTGTCTTCTGTGACCTAAGAGGGAGGGGTCAGCATTGTCATCATTGCATAAAGAGATAATACTAATGTATGTAATACGATAAGAAAATGATTCATATGGCCCCATTCATCGTGGTTTACCTGATACATGAAACATGACCAAATGGAAAGTGCACTATGTACTATCCACTTTAGTGTTTTGTGGCAATTCCAACCTTGGCCACAGCGTCAGTTGCTATGTAGAGTGGCGCTTTCAATCATTTTCAGGAGACTGCATTGCCAAATGATTGACAGCCCCTTCTTCCTCTCATGCGAGATCCACCCAGGAATGGGGCCATATGACTCCGTTTTCTACTGCAGTGTTTTTCAACAACTGTGTCGCGTGAGATACAGTCTGGTGTGCCGTGGGAGATTGTCTAATTTCACCTATTTGGGTTAAAAATATTTTTTGCAAACCAGTGATTATAGTCTGCAAATGATGTGTTGTTGTTGAGTGTCGGTGCTGTCTAGAGCTCGGCAGAGTAACCATGTAATACTCTTCCATATCAGTAGGTGGCAGCCGGTAGCTAATTGCTTTGTAGATGTCGGAAACAGCGGGAGGCAGTGTGAAGGTAAAAATAAACAAAAGGTGAGTGCCCCTAAGAAAAGGCATTGAAGCTGAGGGAAGACTACGCAGAAGGAAACTAAAACTGAACTGGCTACAAAGTAAACAAAAACAGAATGCTGGACGACAGCAAAGACTTACTGTGGAGCAAAGACGGCGTCCACAATGTACATCCGAACACGACATGACAATCAACAATGTCCCCCCAAAGAAGGATAAAATCAACTGAAATATTGTTGATTGCTAAAACAAAGTAGATGCGGGAAATGTTGCTCAAAGGAAGACATGAAACTGCTACAGGAAAATACCAAAAAAAGACAAAAAGCCACCAAAATAGGAGCGCAAGACAAGAACTAAAACACTACACACAGGAAAACAGCAAAAAACTCAAAATAAGTCACGGCATGATGTGACAGGTCATGACAGTACACCTACTTTGAGACAAGAGGTATATTGATGCATGGTTGGTTATGGTTTAAAGTCATATCCAACAATTGCGACAACGATTTTTTACTGTCAACTGAGTTTCATTTTTTAAAGATTTCTGCTGGTGGTGTGCCTCCGGATTTTTTCAATGCAAAAAATGTGCATTGGCTCAAAAAAGGTTGAAAAATACTGGCCTACTGTATGTGGCGAACAGGTGTCATTTACCTGCACAACAGTACCACATGTCTTCAGGCTGAAGCTCAGGTTGACGTGTGTACCATTGGAGACACCAACACATGAGGAGTTGGACAAGAAGAGGTCCAGACCTCCAACCAGGTCCTTTGGTACTGACACTGTAATACTGCTGGGGTCACACTGGACTGGCACTGCAGGGCATGATCAACATATTCTCACTAGTGCATACATCACAATTTATATTCTCACTATAAGCAATTCATACCACACCTGACCAATACATGCTGTTATTTTATCTAGTCCAATACAAACAGATCAAATCTAACGTATTATTATTAGATTAGTTTTTCTACACCAAATTGTTGGTTTAAAAAAATTGTTGGTTTAAAAAAATGATGAATAACTATTTTCCTCAATGTAATATTTTTTTTCTTCTATTGACAACACCTCTTTTGTGATAACATACTGAATATGGAAAATTACTCTATGACATATAGTCATGTAAGTCATGTAAGTATGAATGATTTAAGTTGTGTTTTCCCCAAAACACACACACAAACTAAATAATCACAGAGTTAACTTCATCTGGAACTTAATCTATTTTTCAGAATAATTGAATCTTACACAAAAATACTTAAATTTATATATATTTTAAATTTTTTAGTCATTTACATATTATATTATATAGTAATATATTATATTTTCTGGCATTGCATAATTTTTCTTTAAAAACATACATTATATACACAGTATTTATATTATGCATGTTTAAACTTTTATATATATATATATATATATATATATACATATACATATATATATATATATATATATATATATATATATATATATATATATATATATATATATATATATATATATACATATATATATATATATATATATATATATATATATATATATATATGTATATATATATATATATATATATATATATATATATATATATATATGTATATGTATATATATATATATATATATATATATATATATATATATATATATATATATATATGTATATATATATATATATATATATATATATATATATATATATATATATGTATATGTATATGTATATATATATATATATATATATATATATATATATATATATATATATATATATATGTATATGTATATGTATATATATATATATATATATATATATATATATATATATATATATATATATATATATGTATATGTATATATATATATATATATATATATAAAAGTTTAAACATGCATAATATAAATACTGTGTATATAATGTATGTTTTTAAAGAAAAATTATGTATATATATAGTACTGCTTGCATCTGTCTGCAAAATACACAGTTTCTAATGATTTTCCTGGCTAAGGAGTTTGCATGGAGGAGCCAAAACTTTTGACTTAGCCTGGAAAGCATATATTGCAGGATGAGGTTAGATATGTGGGAACCTTTAGGGAGAATACGTGGGTTTTTCTGGTGCACGGGCATTGCACTTCTGTTTATTTACCTCCCACTCCCAGGATACCATTACCAAGAATCGGATCCAATCCGTATGTTGCTTTTTGAGTTGAGGGTTTTGCCATTTTCCAGGCAAGTGATTTCATGGCTGAAGTCTTTGCTCAAAACAAATGATGATCTTCTCTGCCTCTTGCAGATCCTCTACTGATAGATTTTGCGTCCCTTGCTCATCTTTCAGTGTTTTCTTCATCTTTGAAGACACACATTTCTGTCTCTTTCTTAGCTGAAATATTTTTTTCACCTTCAATATCCAGGCTACAGACTTCTGAAGTCGGTTCCATGATGAGTGATACTTGATCACTGTGCACATTGGATGTTGCTTTTCAATGCTATGACCTCTTTTTTCACCTCTGGGTCATTTGCTGGTATTTCTCCTAGAGCTTGTATCTTTGGCCATGTATTTTTCTCTTTTCCCAGGTATTCAGGAATTGTCAGCCATCTTGATCTTAAGAAAGATTCAACATGCAGCCCTCGGGATGCATCATTGGCTGGATTGTCTTTTGACTTTATATATCTCCACTGGCTTGTGTGGGAGAGGTCATGGATCACAGCAACTCTATTGGATACAAATGTATGAAATCTCTTGGTCTGATTGTGGATATATTTCAATACAGATGTACTCTCCGTCCAGAAAGTTGAATCTGTGATTGACAGGTGCAGCTCCTTCCTCAGCATCCGATCCACTTTTACTGCCAGTGTTGCTGCAGTGAGTTCAAGCCGGGCTATGGTGATCTGCTGGAGAGGTGAGACCCTGGCCTTTCCAAATATGAAGGAGATGTGGATTTTGCCGAGGTGATTTGTGAATCTAATGTACCTTACTGTACCATAACCTGACTCACTTGCATCACAGAAGTGATTCAGTTCAGCAGTCTCCACTGGGTTGAGATTTTCAGGCTTTATGCATCTTGGTACCTGAAATCCACTTAACTGATCCATCTCTGCCAGGGCCTTGCAAACTCCTGTGGAATAACTTAGTCCCATCCATACTTGGATTTGTAGAGCTCTTGAAGTATTTGTTTGGCTTTCAGGATGAAAGGAGAGAGAAAACCTAATGGGTCATAAACTGAACTAACTGTGGAGAGTATAGTTCTCCTGGTAGCAGGCCGGCTCTTGATAGTTATTTTTAATCTGAAGGTGTCACTGTGCGTGTCCCACCAGATTCCAAGTGCAGGCTCAACTGCAGTTTGTTCATTTAGCTTTTCCTTATCCAGGTCCAGTTCCTTAACTACCTTTGCTCTGTGATGCTCAGGAATGCTTGCTAACACCTCACAGTTATTGGTGACCCATTTTGTCAGTGTGAAGCCTCCCTGGCTGCAGGCTTCAATGAGATCTGTAATGAGCTTCATAGCTTTGTCTACTGTTGCCACAAATCTGAGGCAATCATCCACATAAAAGTGTTTTTTGATAGTTTTCATGACTTCATCAGCAGTTTGACACAGGGCAAAATTAGCAATGCTTGGGGATGATACGGCGCCAAAGAGGTAAACTTTCACCCTGTAAACCTCAAGTGGTTTGCTGATGTCACCCTCTGGCCACCACAAAAACCTCAGGAAGTCTCTGTCCTTTTTATCAACATTTACTTGGTAAAACATTGCCTCAATGTCTGCCATCACTGCAATTTGTTCCTGGCGAAACCTTAATTGCACTCCAATGAGGGTGTTCGTTAAGTCTGGCTCTTGGAGTAGCTCCTTGTTCAGAGACGTTCCTTGAAATGAGGACGTGCAGTCGAACACCACCCTCAGTTTGAGCTTCCGCTTGTGGCGAATGCCATGATGCGGGATATACCACATCTGTCCATCCTCTCCGTGAAGCTGCTGAGGTGGAACCTTTTCCACATTATCCTTTCTGAGAATGTCCTCCATGAAGGATGTGTATTCCTCAGCATACATCTTGTCCTTTCTAAATTTTTTCACGAGATACAGTGCACGTTCTTTTACCATATGATAGTTATCAGGCATGACTTTGTCTTTATCTGGAAAGGCAGTGGCAGATGATAGTGACCATCTTTAAGAAACACTGAACTTGAGGCAATCTCCATAAAACATTTATCCTCAACTGACATCTAATTTTTCTCTTCATATATGTTCTGTTCTCAGAGAAATCCTGGTTATATTGTCTGATGAGAAGGTTCTTCAGCTCAATTACTGAGATTCTGTTAGTTGACACTGCAATGGCCCCAGCATGTTCTGTAGCACTGCAACTGAGTGGTCCAGTTACCACCCATCCTAGTATGGTTTGGACTGCATATGGTCCATTTCTTTGACTGTTTATTATATTCCATGGCTCCATTGCCCGAGGGACATCAGTCCCAATAAGAAGTTTAATGTCTGCCTCAATTTCTTTTAAATCGATGCCACCTCTTCAAGTCAGCCTCTGTGATGATGTTTTCCTTTGAGACAGGTATTTTGCTCTATGTATACACTTTCGGCAGGTCCAGATATGTGAACCCTTCCAAGTCTCCAACCTCCAGTCCTTTGATCTCTGTTCATTAGATTCTCTGTGCAAAATGTTGCCGTGCTGCCTGGATCGAGGAAGGCATAGGTCTGAACATACCTGTTCCCTTTTCCCGCTTTAACTCAGACTGGAACGATTGCAAGTGCAAAGTCTTTCCCTGCCCCGGTTGCATCACCGGCTGAAACAAGAGCACTGCTTATAGGAGTTTATTCTGTCTCAGCAGTAGGCTTTGCTTGATTTTCCTGCCTTGGGCCTTTTTCACTTGGAATATGAAGTACAGTAGGATGTTTCATTTTGCAAACCTGACACATTAATCTTCTTTTACAATTTTTGCTTAGATGACCTTTTAGTAGGCAACCAAAACAATATCCACGCCTTCTTAAAATGCAACCTTTTTGTGATGTAACTGTGTTTTGAATTGTGAGCAGTCAATCAGAGCATGTTTGCCCATGACAACATCCACATAAAGGGATGATAACACTGGGTGTGGTTTGAGCAGGTTGTTGTGGAACAGATGATTGTTTTACAGTGCATACTGCTGGCTCTGTATTCACAGCTACTGAAGTAGCAAAGCTGCTCTTTCTGCCTCTGATTGGTTTTAGTTCACTTTTGCTTCTTTGGAGAGGCCTTTTTGTTGTTATTTGGTCCTGAATGTCTCCAAACAACGGATCCAAAAGTATCTTGGCATGTTTTTCTACAAAATCCACAAAGTTTTTAAATCCTGCCAGTTCTCTGTTGTCTCTCATAAGCTGTGCTTCACCACTTTTCTCTGAGTTTGTAGGGTAGTTTGGATGTAATTAGCCTTAGGTTCGATGGGATATCAAGTTCCTCCAAATACGGTAAATCTTGCATTACATTACAGCATCCTCTCAAATACATGCAGCGTTTTCCCATCCTTAGCTTTAATCGCTGCATAATTCAAGGCTTTTTCCAAGTAAGCTCCCAAAATTTTCATCTCATTTCCAAAGTGTTCTTTTAAGAGGCGCCTTGCTTCATTATAGCCCTTACTGGCTTCCATGTGCAAACAGCTGCGAACCAAATTTCTTGGCAAACCAGAGGTAAACAGCTCAAGGTAGTAGAGTCTGTCTTGATTATTCTCAGTCTTGTCTTCAATGCATGGATAAAAGACTGATATGCCAGTGGATTACCATCAAACACAGAAATCTCTCTTGCTGATAGTAGAGACAGTTTTTGCTGTGAGACAATGAGTTCTGTGATTTCACTTTGTCTTTGAATAACCATATCCAAGTTATCATGAGCGGCATTAATAACCACATTATCTTGTGCAGAGTGATTTATTATTCAAGTCTGATTTACACTCTGGGTCTTGTGTTTTTCAGTTGCGTTTTTGTTTTGAGGTTTATTTAGATCTTCTGATGTGTGGGTGCTCCTTTTGTCTGTCTATCATGTAGAAGGAGTGAGGTGTGAGACAGTTTATCTACTTGTTAAGGCTACTCTTGCGTTCAAAAAAGTTTGAAAAAATAAAAATAAAGATAGCAGAGTAGTCCCCTGAGGAGGTCTATGACTCACCAAATACTTAATAAGCACTCGCGGAGATATTTCTAGATTCCAAATGATCATAATTTATTTTCACCAACAAAAATATTCTCCGTGGTTGACTTCAGAATCATCAAAATAAGACTTATTTAGCGGTGGATAAACTGTCTCACTCCTCACTCTGTGAGCTGTCCCCTCTCCTTAATCATAGGAGGAGGTCACTCTCACCAGGAGGAGGACCGTGAGCAGCTGAAAACAATCAGAGTCAATCATAATTCATCTAAAACATTCAATAATTAATCAACATCATCATTGGCATTATTTGATTTACCATTGTCAAAGAAATTAATAAATAAATAATATAGATAGGCTCCAACAGAGACTAAACCAATCAGATCCCGCTATTCAGTATTGTGGCCACGGATTGGCTTAGCCTCAGGCAACATTACTATATTGGATAAAAAAAAAGTGTAAAGATGACTAAATGGTGTTATGTCATGTCTAAAGAGTTAAAAAAAAAAACGTATTTAAAGGGTTGTAAATCGTTTTTATGCTCTAACTAAAATGAGGGATTTCTATACTGTACATCTATAGTACTGCATATAAAAATGCAATAATGTCTACCAAATATTAAAAGTATGATCATTAGAATCAGTGACATGTGTGTCTAAATATGGTCATTTTGATTATTACATTTTCCCAAACCTACATATTTTTTCTATTTTTTCATTTAATATTTATTTTGAAAGCACGGCGAAACAGAGGTTAGTGCGTGCGCCTCACAATAACAGGGTCTTGGGTTCGATCCCTGGGCTCGGGGTCTTTCTGTGGGGAGTTTGCATGTTCTCCCCGTGACTGCGTGGGTTCCCTCCGGGTACTCCTGCTTCCTCCCACCTCCAAAGACATGCACCTGGGGATAGCTTGATTGGCAACACTAAATTGGCCCTAGTGTGTGAATGTGAGTGTGAATGTTGTCTGTCTATCTGTGTTGGCCCTGCGATGAGGTGGCGACTTGTCTAGGGTGTACACCGCCTTCCTCCCGAATTCAGCTGAGATAGGCTACAGCGACCTCGACAGGGACAATTGGTAGAAAATGGATGGATGGATGTTTAATTATGTCATCTGGCGCCAAGACATACAAAAATGCTATTTTTTTAAATACCCTTAATCAAATTAATTAATTTTATATTCAGAACATAGGCTCTTTATGAATGCAATTAAATACAGTTAAATTGCAACAATATTTTAAAAATATTCCTAATATCTAGGGATGTCCGATAATGGCTTTTTGCCGATATCCGATATTCCGATATTGTCCAACTCTTTAATTACCGATACCGATATCAACCGATATATGCAGTCGTGGAATTAACACATTATTATGCCTATTTTGGACAACCAGGTATGATGAAGATAAGCTACTTTAAAAAAATAAAATAAAATAAAATAAGATAAATAAATTAAAAACATTTTCTTGAATAAAAAAGAAAGTAAAACAATATAAAAACAGTTACATTGAAACTAGCAATTAATGAAAATTAGTAAAATTAACTGTTAAAGGTTAGTACTATTAGTGGACCAGCAGCACGCACAATCATGTGTGCTTACGGACTGTATCCCTTGCAGACTGTATTGATATATATTGATATATAATGTAGGAACCAGAATATTAATAACAGAAAAAAACAACCCTTTTGTGTGATGAATGAGTGTAAATGAGTGTAAATGGGGGAGGGAGGTTTTTTGGGTTGGTGCACTAATTGTAAGTGTATCTTGTGTTTTTTATGTTGATATAATTTAAAAAAAAACAAAATAAAACCGATACCGATAATAAAAAAACGATACCGATAATTTCCGATATTACATTTTAACACACTTATCGGCCGATATTATTGGCTATCTCTACTAACATCCCCAAAAAATCTAAAATCTAAAAATGATGACACTTTCAAACCAATAAATAAAAAGTTTGTAACTATTATTGTGCTGCGATATGTTCAATACACCCAACTAATTAACACTAACTCAGCATACACGCACACACCCCCCCACACACACACATGCACACTCACACACGCATACACACACACACACACACACACACACACACACACACACACACACACACACACACACACACACACACACACTCATGCACACACACTTGTACCTTGACATGTGCGTTTATCGTTGCTCAGCTGCAGCCCCCTAGGACAGTGACACTGGTGAGAGTCAAGCAGGGATGAACACCCATGGCTGCAGCCTCCATTGTTGACATGGCAACCTGCTGCCATCTCTGGAACAGGCAGCAGAAGAAAAAAAGACATCAGTGCTATTTAACAAAAGTGTTATTTGAAAAGTGTGCTATTTAACAATATTGTTATTTAAAAGTGTATGGAGAGAATGTACCTTTACAGTTGACCCCATTCTCTTCAAGCACTCGGCCTGGTCCACACTCGCAGCGTCTGGACCCTTTGGTGTTGACACACACCTCTGCACAGCCACCATTGGCCGTCTCGCACTCATTCACATCTGCACACAAACACACACACCTGGGTCACACAGCACATTAACTTCAGCGTTAGATAAGCTAAATGACTTGATCACCAACTCATAGGGATGAGATGATTAACTCTAGACTGAATTCATTACAGTAAGGTGTAAAGACAAGTAATAATAACGATGGCTGGAATAAAAGAGCAATACAGGTGAGGGTGAAAAGAAAGTGCAGCCACTTAAGCGACACTTTTATTATCTACTGTATTTACAGTACTGTAAGCACACATGTGAAGTGAAAACCCAAAACCAGTGAAGTTGGCTCGTTGTGTAAATCGTAAATAAAAACAAAATACAATGATTTGAAAATCCTTTTCAACTTATATTCAATTGAATATCCTTTTAACAACACTCAGTAAACTTTTGGGAACTGAGGAGACCAATTTTTTAAGCTTTTCAGGTGGAATTCTTTCCCATTCTTGCTTGATGTACAACTTAAGTTGTTTAACAGTCCGGGGTCTCCGTTCTCGTATTTGACACTTCATAATACACCACACATTTTCAATGGGAGACAGGTCTGGACTACAGGCAGGCCAGTCTAGTACCTGCACTCTTTTACTACGAAGCCACAACTTCAAAACTTGTATATACCTTTCAGCATTAATAGTGCTTTCACAGATGTGTAAGTTACCCATGCCTTGGTCACTAATACACCCCCATACCATCACAGATGCTTTGCGCCTATAACAGTCCGGATGGTTCTTTTCCTCTGTTTCTAAAAACAATTTGAAATGTGGACTCGTCAGACAACAGAACACTTTTCCACTTTGCATCAGTCCATCTTAGATGAGCTCGGGCCCAGCGAAGCTGGCGACGTTTCTGAGTGTTGTTGATAAATGTCTTTCACTTTGCATAGTAGAGTTTTAACTTGCACTTACAGATGTAGCGACAAACTGTAGTTACTGACAGGGGTTTTCTGAAGTGTTCCTGAGCCCATATGGTGATATCCTTTACAAACTGATGTCGGTTTTTGATGCCTGAGGGATCGAAGGTCACGAGCATTGCCGCTTGCGTGCAGTGATTTCTCCAGATTCTCTGAACCTTTTGATGATATTACAGACTGTAGATGGTGAAATCCCTAAATTCTTTGCAATAGCTTGTTGAGAAATGTTGTTCTTAAACTGTTCGACAATTTGCTCATGCATTTGTTGACAAAGTGGTGACCCTCGCCCCATCCTTGTTTGTGAATGACTGAGCCTTTCATGGAAGCTGCTTTTATACCCAATCATGGCACCCACCTGTTCCCAATTAGCCTGTTTACATGTGGGATGTTCCAAATAAGTTTTTGATGAGCATTCCTCAACTTTCTCAGTCTTTTTTACCACTTGTGCCAGCTTTTTTGAAACATGTTGCAGGCATCAAATTCCAAATGAGCTAATATTTGCAAAAAATAACAAAGCTAACCAGTTCGAACGTTAAGTATCTTGTCTTTGCAGTCTATTCAATTTAACATAAGGTGAAAAGGATTTGCAAATCATTGTATTCTGTTTTTATTTACGATTTACACAACGTGCAAACGTCACTGGTTTTGGATTTTGTATTATATCCACGAAGTTCAGTGAGCAGGTTGTGTTATGTGTGACTCTGTGCTACCTTTGTGTGCTGGATTAATTGTATTTTTCTGCATCATGACTAGGAAAGGTTGTTTGATTGGGACATATAACTAAATGGTGTGCTTTTGACGTCAAGCAATTACACATCACACCTGAATTTCTCACAAGATGGTGAAATATTGCCACCTGTCAGTCCCCTGGTGTTCCAATTCAACAGAAAACTCTAAATATGGTCAGGTTGCTTATTGAAGTTGAACTCATTGTCTCCTGGGTCATATTGAAGATCATTTGGACCACAGGCTGGGGTTTGGTCGCCTCTGCTTTAAATTATGTAAGAAAATAACATGATGCAGGATGAAGTTGCTAACCAAACACATTTTACACAATATGAAATTGCCTCCAGTCTTCTGTAGGTGACGGCAGCAGGCCGATTTTGGAGCTAAAAGTGGGCGTTCCGAAATGTGCTAAAATCACTACTGTGTCTATTTTGGGGGGAATTTTACCTGTAGACATAATTTTTGGGTCCATGAAATAAATGCCAATGTTGTCAGCATTACAAGGGCCATTTAGCACAAACCAATGCAATTTTTCACATTCTCGCCTCGATGGTGCTACCCTTTCCCATTCAAAGCATGCAGCAAAAAGTAAAAGGTCCTCATCAATAAGACCCTTCCAGCATTGCGGGTGGAACAACAGCCATGAACTCAAGCACACGATGTTCCTAAAAAATGAGTTCTGCCGGAGCACGGTGGAACAGGGGTTAGTGCATGTGCCTCCCAATACGAAGGCCCTGAGTTCAATCCCGGGCTCGGGATCTTTCTGTGTGGAGTTTGCATGTTCTCCCCGTGACTGTGTGGCTTCCTCCCACCTCAGAAGACATGCACCTGGGGATAGGTTGATTGGCGACACTAAATTGGCCCTAGTGTGTGAATGTGAGTGTGAATGTTGTCTGTCTGTCTGTCTGTGTAGGCCCTGCGATGAGGGGGCGACTTGTCCATGGTGTACACCGCCTTCCGCCCGAATGCAGCTGAGATAGGCTCCAGAACCCCCCGTGACCCCGAAAGGGACAAGTGGATGGATGGATGGAGTTCTGCCGGTATTGTTCCAGGTTTTCCTGTTTATTGGACTTATCTACTCGTCTCTTCCTTCCTGTCTCACCCAGGCATGTTTGTCTGTCCGGTCCCAGAACTGTTCCAGGAGCACAGCGACATTCCGAGTCAGGACATCTTGGACCGGCGCATGGAACGTCATCGCAGATGTCGTAGAAGTCTGCAGGATGTAATAATTGTAACAATCATTCCTGGAGGTACAAGGTGTGTTGAAGGAAGTCTACTCACGAGCGCAGTACACATGGAAGCAAACTGCAGGTCTTGGCAGGCGGTACACAAAGTACCCGCCAGTGCAGGCCTTCACGTCCACGCTGGCGTTCCACTGGCAGCAGTCGTCCCCGAAGCTGGCACACACAGGAAGCGTGACCACGCCTTCCTTCGGCTGAGGGTGGCTGCCGTTGAGCCAGACGGGAGCGTGAGTGCCGCAGTGGTTCTCGGGGATGCAGAAGGTGGGCATGGCGTCCCCTGCCATGCCGGTGAAGCGGTACCACTCTCCGGACATGTGGTTGTCGCACAGAGGCACCCCGGAGGACTGATTGATGTGATAGTCGGTGTTCCTCCATGGCTCATTCAGGCTGCTGTAGGCAGAGCAAGGGTCCAAGGCTGCACGGGCACACAGATTATATACAAATAACCATGATGGAGTAATGATAATTTATATAGCATCTTTCTCCAAATCTAAGGACTGTTGTGAGAGTAGCGTGTGTGTGTGTGTGCTCCTTTAAGAATGTCAATATGTGCAGGTGAGTGACGTGAGTGAGTGAGTGAGTGGGCAAGTGAGGTGAGAGAGCGCTAGCAGTGAGTGTGCAGGAGTGCTAGTAGCTTAGTGCAGTGTTCTTCAACCTTTTCTGAGTCAAGGCACATTTTTTTCATTGAAAAAATGTGGAGGCACACCACCAGCAGTAAACATTACAAAATGAAACTCACCAGCCAATATTGACAGTAAAAAGCCGTTCTCGCAATTGTTGGATATGAATTCAAACCATAACCAACCATGCATCACTATAGCTCTTATCTCAAAGTAGGTGTGTCACGACCTGTCACATCACGCGCTGACTTATTTTGAGTTTATTGCTGTACTTTGTGGACGCCGTCTGCTCCACACGCTGTAAGTCTTTGCTGTCATCCAACATTATGTTTTTGTTTACTTTGCAGCCAGTTCAGTTTTAGTTTAGTCTTGCATAGCCATCCCCAAGCTTCAATACTTTTTGTTTGTTTTTGGTTTAAGCATTAAATACCTTTTTACCTGCACGCTGCCTCCCGCTGTCATCTGCATAATGTGATCACCACAAACCAGGTTCCTGATATCTACAAAGCAATTATCTACCTTCTGCCACCTACTGATATGGAAGAGTATTACACGGTTACTCTGCCAAGCTCTAGACAGCACAGACAATAATTTACTGGTTTGCAAAAAAATATTTTTAACCCAATTAGGTGAAATTACATAATTTCCAACGGCACAACAAACAATATCTCACGGTACACTGGTGTGCCGCGACACAGTGATTGAAAAACACTAGCTTAGTGCAGTGTTTTTCAACCACTGTGCCGCGACACTACGTGAGACCCAGTCTGGTGTGCCGTGGGAGATTATCTAATTTCACCTATTTAGGTTAAAAATATTTTTTGCAAAGCAGTAATTATAGTCTGCAAATTATGTGTTGTTGTTGAGTGTCGGTGCTGCCTAGAACCGTGTAATACTCTTCTATATCAGTAGGTGGCAGCCGGTAGATAATTGCTTCGTAGATGTCGGAAACAGCGGGAAGCAGCGTGCAGGTAAAAAGGTATCTAATGCTTAAACCAAAAATAAACCAAAGGGGAGTGCCCCTAAGAAAAGGCATTGAAGCTTAGGGAAAGCTATGCAGAACAAAACTAAAACTGAACTACTTTTTGGCTACAAAATAAACAAAAACAGAATGCTGGACGACAGCAAAGACTGACAGCGTGTGGAGCAGACTGCGTCCACAAAGTACATTTGTACATGACATGACAATCAACACCAAAATAGGAGCACAAGACCAGAATTAAAACATTACACACAGGAAAACACCGAAAAACTCAAAATAAGTCAGGGCGGGATGTGACAGGTTGTGACAGTAGACCTACTTTGAGACAAGTGCTATAGTGATGCATGGTTGATTATGGTTATGGTTTGAATTAATATCCGACAATTGCGACAGCGACTTTTTACTGTCAACTGAATTTCGTTTTTTAACTATTTCTGCTGGTGGTGTGCCTCCGGATTTTTTCAACGCAAAAAATGTGCATTGGCTCAAAAATGGTTGAAAAACACTGGCTTAGTGGATGTCCGTTTGGCTTTGTGGAAAACATAAATAAAGTGACAGAGTTGCAATGAATCGACGGCCTCGTCATTCCGAGCCAAGAGCGGAACTGTAGGGACCCACTGCTGGGTAAAGTGGAGGTTGTTACCCCCGACAATACATGGGCCCTGGAGGGAACGTCTCCCCTGCAGTAAAGGTGTAACAGGACGCATGAAAATATAATGCATGTCCGATTAAGATGATAGTTTTATGGGCTTGGATTGCAGTTATGAAAGACTCAAGAAGACCGGGTCACTGATAATAAAAAGTTAAAGTTAAACTACCACTGATAGTCACACACACTAGGTGTGGCGGAGTTATCCTCTGCATTTGACCCATCCCCATGTTCACCACCTGGGGGTTGAGGGGAGCAGTGAGCAGCAGCGGTGGCCACGCTCGGGAATCATTTTTGGTGATTTAACCCCCAATTCCAACCCTTGATGCTGAGTGCCAAGAACGGATGCAATGGGTACCATTTTTATAGTCTTTGGTATGACTTGGCTGGGGTTTGAACTCACAACCTTCCAGTCTCAGGGTGGACACTCTAGCCACAAGGCCGCTGAGCAGGTAACATATACAGTAGTTCTTCCCTTTGCTGACTTCTGTGCAGCCATTTTGGCTCCAGTTTCCACTTAATGAATGTGAGTGTGAATGTCTTTGTGTGGCCTTAAAGAAGATTGTGTTTGTGGCCCCATTTTTGGTCTTCAATATTAGTTATTAGTTATTATTATGTTATCATTATTATCTGACTCACACTTTTTAGTTTGTATTCATCATGAATGCTGTCGTCATTAACTTAAATAGGATTCTAAATATGCAAAGTGTCCCTTTTGCATGAAAAATAAGTGGTCGTCATTGCAGAATAATACCTTTTAATGCCAAACACAAACGTCGATCCCCTCTGGCTGACATTGTAGAATAGGATAGGATATGTCTTTATTGTCATTGCCCAAGTACAACAAAACTATTTTTTCAGCACAAACCCGTTCAAGATTAGACAAACAAACAGTGTACAGGGTTACAGAACAGGAACGCTGATGGGTCGCCAAAGGCGCCCCGTAAAAGATAAGAAAAAGGTAAAACGCTGGGGAAGAAGATGAGTAAAAAAATACAATCTAGACGGGGGTTCTAAGGGGGCCGAGTCTGGAGTGGAAAAAAGCCTCCATGCCATGACACACATAAACACGTTACATTTAACCACGACAACTCGCAACAGAGGGGTGGGGAGTTGTGAGCAGACAATACAATGACTTGTCTGTTCTATTCGTCCATGCTGGCTGCTCTCATATTCAATTTTTCCTTTTCAAAGCTTCTCCATGATGTGATCCATCTTGCGATTCAGTTCAGAAATCGCCACAGTCTGTGATCCCACAGCCCGGCCCAAACCTTCCATTGTGACGAACAGCCTTTGGGCTCCTTGGGTGGCTGCCATCGTCTTACAAATTTGACGATACACCATTCCAATCAGCAGGTGCCCCACGATCACGGTTCCAAATAGGTAGATGTCTTCCACGTCCTCGATGGAAAGGACTGAGAGGCACATGATTCTCCATTTATCCCAGGAATCTCTCACGTACCCCGCAGCAATGGTTCCATCAGGGCAGCCAGGCTATACCCGAACCTCTTTTCCTCGTCGAAAAGATTTTGTCAATTGCGTCGAGAGTCGAGCTGATCATTTCCATGTCTGATGTTTAGATTTGGAGGACAGCGCAAAGAAAGAGGCTTCAAAAAAGTTCAGACAAAACAAAACAAAGAGAGCAAGCTGGGAGAAGAAGGGAGCGGAAAAAAATGTGACCGCCCTCACCAGAGGCAAGACAGAATTGAAAAAATAAAAAAATAAAAAAAGTCTTTATATTGTCCCCCGGCTGACAGGCGGCTAGCAGCTAATTATGTGTCTCCATACACAGTGAGGAGCCGCTACCCTAAGTTAATACTAACCATGACGGCAAATAAACAGCATTTTTCTCAATGTCTTAAGTATCATTATCAAGTATTATTATCACTGTAAAAGAGGCTAAATACGTTACACACCGAGAGCAAACCCAAAGCAGGCATGCTAATAGTTAAGCTAGCCGCTAAGCTAGTTTGGAACATCCCCAAGAAATGAATGCTTAGTAAAGCTTAACAAGTGTAAATAGAACCACAGAACGTAAACAGCTATTAACAGGAAATGAACAAGTACCGTATTTTTCGGATCATAAGGCACACCAGATTATAGGGCGCACTGCCGATGAGCGGATCTATTTGGATCGATTTTCATACAAAAGGCGCACTGGATTATAAGGCGCATTAAAGGGGTCATATTTTTTTGTATATTTAAAGTTTTCTTCGAACTGCTTTCTGACCGTCTCTTCAGGATGCGTCGTTTTGTGAGCGGTCTAATTCACTTCGACGGCGTCTTCTCCTTGTCATCTTTGTTGTACCAGTAGTTTTTAGCGCTTCCATAGCGAGTCTATCGACAGATATAAGTTAGAATTGTATGCTACTTAAAATGGTAAGAGGATTTAAATGGTAAGAGGATTTAAATGGTAAGAGGATGAATGCCCCAAAACAAGAGAATAGAGTATAAGAAGGATATTACTGACTACGGCATGGACTACAATGGCGGACGCGCGCACATTTTTGCGACTTATGCAGATCGCAAATACACATCAGCAAAGAAAAGTTGGTTTTGCATAATAGGTTGAAACAAAACGCCAGATAACATGCCTCATAATAGCTGACATTTTGGAGTCCTTTTACACACACCATAATAACACCCATATGTTGAAGCACAGTACGTCTGACTATGGTAGCCGTAATGCTTCACGTTCCATCAAGCGGGGCACCTTCATAGCTTACCAAAATCGTACTAAAACATTTTTATTTTTTATTTTTATTTTCTGTTCAAACCCTGCCTAGCAACATTCAGAACAGCAACCAACACAGCAATTGAGAGGACACACAAAAATGACACAAAACAATCCAAAAGTAGTCAAACAAAAATGTATATTATCAACAACAGTATCAATATTAATAAGAATTCCAACATAGCAGTGATTAGAAATCCCTCATTTATTTTATCATCACAGCCATTCATAAAAAATAAAAATAAAACATTTAAAAAATGAACAATAGTGTCACATCTCATAAGCTTGACAACACATTGTGTCCAATATTTTCTACAAAGCTAAAATAAATCATATTTTCATTTAATAGTTCAAACTAAAACATTTTGATATATTTTTGAGCGCCGTATGTAATGTTCTGTATTTGCTACAAAACATCAACGTTTTGGCGTTGCTTGCTCACGGGTGCTTGCTAGCGTCGTTTATTGAACGTCAACTTGCAGTCCACACATATCTCTTATGTGTGACTGCCATCTACTGATCAAACGTATCATTACACTCTGTACCAAATAAAATTGCTTTGAGGTCGGTAAGCACAACCAGAATTAATAAATACATTAGGCGCACCGGGTTATAAGGCGCATTGTCGATTTTTCATTTTAAGTGTGCCTTATAGTCCGAAAAATACCGTATATTAATAAGGGTCTAGAGAGAGGATAATATAACAAATATTGGTGTGCATAGCTCGATCCATAAATTGGTGGTGTCGACACCAAATCCAAGGACAGTATCAGTATAGTGTCGATACAATAATGAATTGATCACTTTCTTTATTTTCTAAATCAATAATCTTCAAATGATTTTTTTATTGCTTTTCTTAGTGTTTACAAATTCCGCAAAATTTTGTTTGGTTATTGTGTATTATTAACTTTGTTTTGTTTGTTTTGACCTGCTCAGTGACCTTGTGGTTAGAGTGTCCGCCCTGAGACTGGGAGGTTGTGAGTTCGAACCCCGGCCGAGTTATACCAAAGACTACAAATTTTAAAAAATGGGACCCGTTGCCTCCCTGCTTGGCACTCAGCATCAAGGGTTGGAATTGGGGGTTTAATCACCAAAATGATGCCCGAGCACGGCACACACTGCTGCTCACTGCTCCCCTCATCTCCCAGGGGGTGAACATGGGAATGGGTCAAATGCAGAGGACACATTTCACCACACCTAGTGTGTGTGTGTGTGTGTGTGTGTGACAATCAGTGGCATTTTAACTTTAACAAACAAATGTATGTAATAAAAGAGTGTAATAAATATTGTGTTGCTATTGTTAAACAGTCAACAACTCATTGAAAAAATTAATGTCAATACATGTGATCGGTATCAGTATCAGCTGATCTCAAACTTGGATGATTAGTATCTGAATCGGCAGTATATCTAGTAACACACCTAGCTGTTTGGTGTAGGACCATCATCAGTGGATAATAATAATCATTATAACCGTAATACACCAATATTATAATAATCATTATATTATTATTATTGCATCTACTGGGTGTTAAGCCTCTCCCTGCCTTTAAAACCTAGTGACGCCTGTTTTGAACTCCATTCAAAGTTCCTTGAACAATGTTTTCATGTATGAGTTACAAAGGTGAAAGCTCAACATCACTTTGTCTCTTCATATTTTTACCTTTTTTCTATCACCTCATCCTGGTTCCCAAATGTTGGCACTGCGAGTGAATACATGAATGTGTACCGCACCTTTCGCCTGTAGTAAGCTCCAGAGTAGTCAATGTACAGCAACAGTTGTTATATCACCCTCTCTCTAGATTCTTATTAATCTATTGTATTTTTCGGACTATGAGGCGCACTTAAAAGCAAAAATCGACAATGCGCCTTATAACCCGGTGCGCCTAATGCATACTTGCCAACCTTGAGACCTCCGATTTCGGGAGGTGGGGGAGGGGGGTGGGGTAGGCGTGGTCGGGGGTGGGGCGGGCGTGGTCGGATGTGGGGGCGGGGGGCGGGGGGCGGGGTTAGGGGCGTGGTTAAGACGGGAGGAGTATATTTACAGCTAGAATTCACCAAGTCAAGTATTTCATATATATATATATATACATATATATATATATATATATATATATATATATATATATATATATATATATATATATATATATATATATATATATATATATTTATTTTATTTTATATACATATGTATATATAAATAAAAAAAATACTTGAATTTCAGTGTTCATTTATTTACACATATACCTACTCAGTGGCCTAGTGGTTAGAGTGTCCGTCCTGAGATCGGTAGGTTGGGGGTTCAAATCCCGGCCGAGTCATACCAAAGACTATAAAAATGGGACCCATTACCTCCCTGCTTGGCACTCAGCATCAAGGGTTGGAATTGGGGGTTAAATCACCAAAATGATTCCCGGGCGCAGCCACCGCTGCTGCCCACTGCTCCCCTCACCTCCCAGGGGGTGATCAAGGGTGATGGGTCAAATGCAGAGAATAATTTCGCCACACCTAGTGTGTGTGTGACAATCATTGGTACTTTAACTTTAACTTTATATACACACACATAACACTCATCTACTCATTGTTGAGTTAAGGGTTGAATTGTCCATCCTTGTTCTATTCTCTGTCACTATTTTTCTAACCATGCTGAACACCCTCTCTGATGATGCATGCAAAAGTGCTTTCATCAAATGCATTAGAGTCTGGAATCTTCCATCTCTCCCTAGCATGGCCCAAAACCGGTCAATCTTTGCTTCCTGAGGAAGATCTTCAGTGCCAAGCACTTGGTAGTCCACTACTTCTTCCCGGGGGCTATCCAGGTCCAATCGCAGCTGTGGCTTGGAACTTATAAGCTGTTATGAGAGTAGCGTATGTGTGTGTGTGGCCCTTTAATAGGTGAGCATGTGAGGTGAGTGACGTCAGTGAGTGTGTGGGCGAGAGAAGAGAGGGAGCGGTAGCGTGAGTGCGGGCGGGGACTAGTTTGTTTTGTGTTGGATTGGCTGTGTGCAAGCAATCAATAAAGAAAGATTTGCAACTAATCGCCGGACTCAGGCAGGAAAGGTGCAACAAAGCGTATTTCTTCATCTTACTCGTCGTCGGCGTCGCCATGGCTGTATCTTCCTCATTCTTCTGCTTCGTCTCCTTGTTGTGTGCGCAGTTGTGCACTGCACTCTCTAAAAGACGTATATGTTATTGATGTTATAGATGGCAGTATTGTCTTGTTTAAGAGTGTCACAACATTGCTGTTTACGGCAGACGAACTGCTTTACGGTAGACAAAAAACGTGACTGCTGTTGTTGTGTGTTGTTGCCGCGCTGGGAGGACGTTAATGAAACTGCCTAACAATAAACCCACATAAGAAACCAAGAACTCGCCCTCCATCATTCTACAGTTATAATGTGATTGGGCAGGCACACTGTTTTTATCGTGGGAAAGCGGACTCAGGTCCGCATGGAGCTGGAGGGGGCGTGGCCTCCAGCTCCGCCTGAATTTCGGGACATTTTCGGGAGGAAATTTGTCCCGGGAGATTTTCGGGAGAGGCGCTGAATTTCGGGAGTCTCCCGGAAAATCCGGGAGGGTTGGCAAGTATGGCCTAATGTATGTATTAATTCTGGTTGTGCTTACCGACCTCAAAGCAATTTTATTTGGTACAGAGTGTAATGATAAGTTTGGCCAGTAGATGGCAGTCACACATAAGAGATACGTGTGGACTGCAAAAGTTGACGTTCAATAAACGACGCTAGCAAGTACACGTGAGCAAGCAACGCCAAAACGTTGATGTTTCGTTGCAAATACAGAACATTACACACGGCGCTCAAAAATACATCAAAATGTTTTAGTTTTAACTATTAAATGAAAATATTGGACACAATGTGTTGTCAAGCTTATGAGATGTGAAGGAAGTGTTAGCCACTGTGACACTATTGTTAATTTTTTTAAATGTTTTATTTTTTTATTTTTTTATGAATAGCTATGATATATAAGAACCACAAAAAATGCCCATGGGTCATAGGTCACATTATTCCTATCATTATAATATTTTTAACATCATGTTTACTTTTCTACACACTTTATTAACAAGGAATTCTAAATGACAACAGAAGTTATCGCAAGGTCTTCTTTTCCTAACATGAACAAACCTTGAAGACAACTAAGACTCAGTGGGGGAGCCGCCATCTGCCTCACACAGTCGATTGAAGAGAGAGACAGAGGGATGACAACATCCTGCACACTGCATATTGCATAATGATAGGAGTCTATAAAACAACCAACAGGAGTGCTGCTGATGATGCTAATGATGCTAAGGATGATGATATACATCACAGTGTGTGTTGAATGCAGCTCTGGAGGAACATCGTTATAACCACAGCAGTCAGTTGTGCAGAATCAAGACATAATGAACATGATGAGCACCTGGTGGCCAATCTCTTCTTCTACACTGTAATTAAGGGCAGTAGGAAGACAAGCAGGAGTGCTGGGATGATGATCATAAGTGAGAGCAACTATTTTAATATCGTGGCTGCTGGCTCTGCTTTAAGTTGAGTGGATGCACATCATAAAAGTTTGTCAGAGATAATAACAGAAAATCACAGGAATACATGAGGAATTTGCAGTTTGCACAACACCTTCCAGAATTACAGCAATATTTATTATTACACGATTAAAAGTTTTAGACAGCTCTTTTGTCTCATTTATACGCTGATTACATTAGAGAACAAAAAGCGATGATGGAAAAAAAAAGATGTCAGAGAAAAATTCATTCAACAATTGTAGTCCTAATTATGATACAATTAATATTAAAAATCATTGTAGTTTGCTGTGGTGTAGAATTTCAATTATTTGGACAATTGGCTTATTAGCTTGACCAGAGTGGGAATATGTTAAACCAGAAACAGCTGTTTAACATATATAGTAATATAGTACCATTATTATTATTATTACTACTACTACCAATAATAATAATGATAATAATAGTAATAATAATAATAATAATAATAATAATATAATAATAATAATGACAACAACAACAATAATACTTTACTACTAATAATAATAACAATAGGAACTTAAAATGTAATTCATCATAATTCTAAAATGATAATGATCTGGCTTATTTAACTATGCCTAAAGAGCAGTACCATAGAAATAGCTCTTTAACATATATTAATAATACTACTTACAGGGACGGCGTGGCGCAGTGGAAGAGTGGCCGTGCGCAACCCGAGGGCCCCTGGTTCAATCCCCACCTAGTACCAACCTCGTCATGTCCGTTGTGTCCTGAGCAAGACACTTCACCCTTGCTCCTGATGGGTGCTGGTTAGCGCCTTGCATGGCAGCTCCCTCCATCAGTGTGTGAATGTGTAAATGTGGAAGTAGTGTCAAAGCGCTTTGAGTACCTTGAAGGTAGAAAAGCGCTATACAAGTACAACCCATTTATCATTTATTTACTTCTACTTATAATAACAATACTTTTACTACTACTACCGTATTTTTCGGAGTATAAGTAGCACCGGAGTATAAGTCGCACCTGCCGAAAATGCATAATGTCACACCCAGGCTCGGGTGAAGGTAATGTAACCTTTGCAAACCAGACTTTTAAATCAAGGATGGCAAGGCAAACAGTTGGTAACAGTTTACAAACATTTATTGAAATCCCAAAAAGTGTCAAAAGGTGAACAACGACAGAAAAAACAAAGCACCCACAATCTCAGTAGATGTTTGATGCATGGAGACCGAAACTCCTGCTCAGGACAGAGATCCTCCTCTGGCAGTGACCGACAGCAGACTGTCAGAAAAACGGCATTTTCCAACTTAAATAGCCCTTAGCCCCGCCCACTAGCTGGGACCAATTTGACAGGGGAAATTAAGAAAACAGTTATTTTGTAAATTTCACCATAAATAACCATCACATGTCTAAAAAGTATTCACATGGTACTTTTGCATGTGTAGAGCAGTCATTTTTGTACACAGTATATTCAGGCTTAGACAACACAACTTTTAAATGTCCAGTGTCCTTCTGTAACACCCAGCATTTGAAGATCATGGTTCGACCCAAATTTGGCCTAATTAGTGAATGCAGGTGTGGTCACCTATATAAAGCCCTCAACCCCACCCTGACTCTTTTGGTCAATTGTTCAGAGCCATGGTGAGTGACAGGTAGCAATTTGTTTGTTGAGCACATGCTTTTCACTGGCTAACAAGATTGAATGTTTGTGTGTCCATGTTGAGCTTCCCAACAAATGTGCACGGTTTGTGAGGAAGTCCAAAGGTCAAACAGTGACAGTGTGGGGTCAAACTGTCACATTACCTCCCTCCTCTCCAGCGACAGCAAGTCCAGGGAGACGAGACAGGTAATCAGCTAGCAAGTTACTTTTGCCAGCTCGATGTGTAACGTTGAAACAATAGGGCTGTAACGCCAAGTACCATCTGGTGACACGGGAGTTCTTATCCCTCATGGAGTTGATCCAGCTCAATGCCCGGTGGTCCGTTTCCAGATCAAAGGTCCGTCCCAGAAGGTAATAACGTAGGCTGTCCAATGCCCACTTGATGGCAAGACATTCCTTTTCGATGGCAGAGTACCTAGTTTCTCTGGGATGCAGTTTACGGCTCAGATATAGAAGCGGTTGTTCCTCGCCCTCCTTTCCTTGGGCTAGAACGGCTCCAAGGCCCACACTGGAGGCATCAACTTGAACAAGGAATCGCTGGTTGAAGTCAGGAATTTGTAAGACCGGGGAAGAGCATAGAATAGTTTTGACATTCATGAAGGCAGTTTCACATTTTTCTGTCCATTTGACTGGATTAGAGGATGCTTTGGTTGTCAGCTTGACAAGAGGAGCTGTGATGGTAGAGAAGTGGGGAACAAATCTTCTGTACCACCCAGAAAGTCCCAAGAATGACCGGACCTGCTTCTTTGTCCGGGGTCTAGGACTGTCTTGGATAGCCTTCACCTTGTCCACCTGAGGACGTATCTGCCCGTTGCCAAGATGGTAACCTAGGTAACACACCTCAGTTTTGGCCCACTCACATTTCTGGGTGTTAAGAGTGAGCCCGGCAGAACGGATCCGGAGCAGGACTTGACGCAGATGAGAGAGGTGGTCTTTCCAGGAAGTGCTGAAAACCACCACATCATCGAGATAGGCAGCAGAGAACTGGCCACACCCCTGCAGAACGTAATCCATTAGCCGCTGAAATGTTGCGGGGGCTCCATGGAGTCCGAACGGCATAACCGTGTAATGATAGAGACCCTTTGGTCCACGGAAGGCAGTGTACTCCCTTGACTCCTTCTCTAAAGGGACTTGCCAGTATCCCTTACACAGGTCAAGGGTGGTGATGAACACAGCTTTGCCGAGCTTCTCAAGAAGTTCATCAATACGTGGCATGGGATAAGCATCGAATTTAGAAACGCCGTTCACTTTGCGTAGGTCATTACATACTCTTATTGTGTTGTTTTTTTTAGGAACGAGGACTATGGGGTTACACCACTCACTGTTTGAGGGTTCAATCACTCCTAGATCCAGCATGGTTTGGATTTCATGGTTGAGGGGCTCCACCAGCCGCTCAGGCACTCTGTAGGGGCGCTGACGGATAGGTGTTGGGTTTTTTTAAATGAATGACATGTTCAATTAGTGGAGTTCTTCCTGGCTTTCCACTGAACAATACTGGGAATTCTTCACACACTTGCAATAATTTAAGGGCAGATTGTGCAGACAAGTGACTTACATCAGGTTTCTGTGGTGTAGTGAGCATGGACAGATCTGTCTCCTCCACATCATCCTCCATTTTCACTTCCCGTGCCAGCATCACCTTTTCCTCTTGCAACTCCTTGCTTTGAGTAGGTACTTGACTGGCCTGGACATCCTTTCCTTCCACAGAGGATTTCTTCTACTTCCATTCCTTCAGAAGGTTGATGTGGTACACTTGGGATGCCTTTCCTTTCTCTGGATGTGAGATCTCATAAGTGACTGGACCAGCTTGTCTGACCACGGAGTAAGGACCTTTCCATTGGGCCAGCAGTTTATGACGCGAGGTTGGAAGCGACAGCATGACCTTTTGACCTGGCTGTAGCACCCTGTGACGTGCTTTTTGGTCATACCAGGTCTTCTGTTTCAAGGGGCAGACTGGGGCTCGATGCCCTGGCTGTTGGCAGTGGTAGCAGATGAGATCCTTCACTGGACTCTGTCTCGGGAGAAGTCTGTTGTCCCCTGAGGTGCTGTAACCACCTGCTTTCTGCACACCTCTTTGGTGTGACAGGTTGGCTGCATCTTGAGCTGCTACACGGTTGTTCTGCTGCCTTGGCATTCGGAGTCCTTTACGAGCATTCAAGTACTGGCCTGCAAGTTTAGCAGCAGTAAGTCCGTCTTCTGGCTCGTGTTCCTTGACCCAAGTCTTCATTTCGTTGGGCAGCATGCGAAGCATTTGCTCCAGAATTAAAAGCTCTGCAATGTTTTCTTTGGAACGCTGCTCTGGCTTGATCCATCTTCTGTAGAGACCTTTGAGTCTGTTGTAAGCATCCTTGGGAGATTCACCAGGGGGAATGTAGGTTGACCGGAACTGGAGCCTATAAGTCTCAGGAGAGATATCAAACTTAGCAAGGAGGGCTTCTTTAAGGTCAGTGTTGGAAGCATCTTCGTCCATCGCAGAATAGGCATCCAGAGCTTTACCGGTCAAGAGTGGAACAAGTCGGCAGGCCCAGTCAGACTGAGGCCAGCCCCAGGTGCGAGCAATGCGCTCGAAACGGACAAGAAAGTTTTCGATGTCCTCACCCTGCTGGAAAGGGAACATCTTTGGGCCTTGTCGGAAATGATGGTCAGGTGGCGAGGAATCTCTGGACGGCGACGCTTGAGGACTAAGATTTGGATGTGAGCGAGTTCTGGGTTTGGGTTTGGGCGACTGCTCACAACAACTATTGTCAGGAGTACGGTTAGCATTTTGGTTAGTGAGTGAGTGATCTAGGCTAGGCCTTGTACAGACAGTTTTTAACTCCTGGAGTTCACGAACTAGGACAGCTTCCCTACGCTGCTGTCCAATCAAAAAGTCTTGGAACATATTAACCAGGGTAGGTTCACTTAACACTCTTTCAGTCCTTGGTGGCTCAGCAGACCACCTAGCCTTCCCAGACCCCTTCCTATGCTGCTTACGCCCAGCCCCAGAGTTCTCAAAACCTTTGACGTCTTCTTCGGACTCCTCGGTGTTCCATCCAACTTCACGCTCCTCAGCCATAGTCGTCCGGTCCAGCCTCATCGCCGTGGCCCCTCGACCAGCCATCTCATCAGTCTCCTCTGTCGTTGGCACCTCCGACACTTGGGATCTCAAACCAGTTCTGGCCTGCCCTCTGCCAGGTTTGTTGTAAACTCTGCGGCTTGCCATCCCACCACTGCCACCATATGTCACACCCAGGCTCGGGTGAAGGTAATGTAACCTTTGCAAACCAGACTTTTAAATCAAGGATGGCAAGGCACGCAGTTGGTAACAGTTTACAAACATTTATTGAAATCCAAAAAAGTGTTAAAAGGTGAACAACGACAGAAAAAACAAAGCACCCACAATCTCAGTAGATGTTTGATGCATGGAGACCGAAACTCCTGCTCAGGACAGAGATCCTCCTCTGGCAGTGACCGACAGCAGACTGTCAGAAAAACGGCATTTTCCAACTTAAATAGCCCCGCCCACTAGCTGGGACCAATTTGACAGGGGAAATTAAGAAAACAGTTATTTTGTAAATTTCACCATAAATAACCATCACATGTCTAAAAAGTATTCACATGGTACTTTTGCATGTGTAGAGCAGTCATTTTTGTACACAGTATATTCAGGCTTAGACAACACAACTTTTAAATGTCCAGTGTCCTTCTGTAACACCCAGCATTTGAAGATCATGGTTCGACCCAAATTTGGCCTAATTAGTGAATGCAGGTGTGGTCACCTATATAAAGCCCTCAACCCCACCCTGACTCTTTTGGTCAATTGTTCAGAGCCATGGTGAGTGACAGGTAGCAATTTGTTTGTTGAGCACATGCTTTTCACTGGCTAACAAGATTGAATGTTTGTGTGTCCATGTTGAGCTTCCCAACAAATGTGCACGGTTTGTGAGGAAGTCCAAAGGTCAAACAGTGACAGTGTGGGGTCAAACTGTCACACATAATAAAGAAGGAAAAAAACATATATAAGTCGCACTGGAGCCCGGCCAAACTATGAAAAAAACTGTGACTTATAGACCGAAAAATACGGTAACAACAACAACAATAAAATCACAATAACCATCCATCCATCCATCCATCCTTTTTCTACCGCTTATTCCCTTCGGGGTCGCGGGGACGCTGGAGCCTATCTCAGCTACAATCGGGCGGAAGGCGATGTACACCCTGGACAAGTCGCCATCTCATCGCAGGGCCAACACAGATAGACAGACAACATTCACACTCACATTCACACACTAGGGCCAATTTAGTGTTGCCAATCAACCTATCCCCAGGTGCATGTCTTTGGAGGTGGGAGGAAGCCGGAGTACCCGGAGGGAACCCACGCAGTCACGGGGAGAACATGCAAACTCCACACAGAAAGATCCCGAGGCCGGGATTGAACTCACGACTACTCAGGACCTTCGTTTTGTGAGGCAGACGCACTAACCCCTCTTCCACCACGCTGCCCATCACAATAACCATTAAAATAATAATTAGGGGTGCACAAAAATCAATTCACACCCGAATAGTGATTGTAATTCATTCCGATTCTAAGGGGCGGTATAGCTCGGTTGATAGAGTGGCCATGCCAGCAACTTGAGGGTTCCAGGTTCGATCCCCGCTTCCGCCATCCTAGTCACTGCCATTGTGTCCTTGGGCAAGACACTTTACCCACCTGCTCCCAGTGCCACGCACACTGGTTTAAATGTAACTTAGATATTTGGTTTCACTATGTAAAAAGCGCTTTGAGTCACTAGAGAAAAGCGCTGTATAAATATAATTCACTTCACTTCTAAATCGATTGAAAATGTTTTATTTATTTATTTCTATTTTATTTTTTACAATAATCAGTATTTAAAAATATGATTTTAGCCAAACTACATGCCACCAAAAGGACATTTTCAAACATGTAACCTCTTTTGAAAAAGTTTCATTATAATAATTGGACCAAATAATACATTGCAAGAATTGGTTTCGAATTGAGTATCGTGTTGAGTCGAAAATCAATTCTGAATTAAATGGTCACCCCTGGAATCAGAATTGGATTAAATCGTGCCTAAAGATTCACACCCCTAATATTAATATTGGGATCTTGTAATACATTCAAAATAATAAAAAATAATAAATAATAATTATGATCTGGCTCCCAATACATTAAACAATGTTGTCAATTTGTTGAATTAGATCCTGACGTTGAGCAACTCAAACATAACGCTGAAACAACATTTTGACGACGTTTAATCAATGTTGGGTTCTGACGTTGATTTAACCATTGCATTTTGGTCATTTTCCAACCAATATTCTACAACACAAATACAAGGTGGAAACAACATGCTTTTTGACAATGTTTATTCAAAGTCAGGTTGTGACGTTGATTTAACCATTGAAATTTGGTCATTTCCCAACCAACAACATGGATCCAACGCTAGACGTCAACGTTGTCTCAATTTACAAATACAACTATTTTGCAATATTTCAAAGTCATTTTTAAAGGACACGTATGTATAATCAACTTTGCATCAATGTCTTGTGCCTGCTGGGTTAAGCTACACTTTTAACATCTAAGAATAATTTTAAGAATATTTACAAGAAGAATTATAAGAACGGGAATAAGAATAATATTAAGAATGAGAATAATAATAATGATGATAATAAAATCAATAAAATTAATAATAATAATAATAATAATAATAATAGTTGGCGGAGTGATATCAGGATCTGGCATTCGAAGTCAAAATAATCCACAGAGCATCAAAAGTGCTCGTGATTCCAATCGTGATTGGTGCACTTGGAACCATTTTTGAAGAATGCTAAGACATGGCAGAGGAAATTAGAGCTTCCTGACATCATTGGAAGTGCACAGATGGCAGCCATCCTTGAACAGCTCACATATTGGGAAAAGTGTTGTGTCTCCACGCTGCGGGAGGTAGCTGAGACATGATGTGACGACCCAGTAGAACAACAAAGGGCTGAAGAGAATTGCAAAAAATATATACTGTATATATATATATATATATATATATATATATATATATATATATACATATATATATATATATATATATATATATATATACATATATACATATCGAAAGGAACAAGCGGTAGAAAATGAATGGATAATAGTAATAATATTGGGAACTAAGTTTCAACAAAATTCACAATAATTGCAACAACAATAATATTGATAGTATTAAAGTGGAACTGCACTTATTTTGGAATTTTGCATATTGTTCACAATGAGAGACCAGAACACATGTCTATTTTAATTTTAATTTTAAAGATGATTAAAAAAAACGCTTGAAAGGTGCGGCTTGTGGGAGTCACTATTGTAACCTTAAAAGCCCTCTAAAACAACCTCAAAACTCTCCATCAACATTTTATATACACGCTGCAAGTCTATATGTGATGTAGTAACAGACACGTTCATAACAATGAATATTTATCGTATTTTTATCATTTTATTCATTGCCGGAACTAATTCCTCTGCGCATTTATTCCTGTTTTTGTAGCAGCATATGTCTGACTTCTGGCAACATATGAGTTCCTACTTCCGGAAACAAACAAGTGTGTGTTTTAAACATGGCAGACTTGGTAACAAACAACGAAGACGACTATTTTTGGGAAAATGGGGGTTCACAACTTTATCTTTTTGAAGCTGAATATATTGAGGACGAACTACTGCTTCTAGAAGCGAGCATGAAAGAAGCCGAGAGAGTGAGGTGAAAGCGGCTAAAAGCTACAAAATGTGGAATTTGAAGCCAGGCTATTTCGACATAAATGGATCACTTACCCAAATAAACAGGAAAAAAACATTGCAGGTTGCAGCTTATCTCTCGTTAGCTTTTACGGTTAACATGGTACAATGCCGATATGTTACTACGCTATACGAATAGTTCCTCAGTGTTCGCTCTTACAATGACAATGTTGCTACAGCTTGGTTATAATACAGGTTACGGAACGTAAATGAAGTATTGTTGATGGGTTTTTTAAATGCATTTTTAAAGTTATTTAGAGGTAGAATTGATTGCTTCCATTAGCTGCATTGCTAGCCACCTTTTATATGTTAGGATGCAAAAAAGTGCAATTTCCCTTTTAAATATAAGTAATAATGATAATAAATAGCATCATCAATACTACTTTTACTCAGAATAAAAATAAGATGATACACTGTATCTTAATAACAATAATAGTTTCCTATAATGATGGTAAGTTAAAAAAACATTCAAAATAATAATGCTAATATTTAATAATGTAATAATAATATAACTGCAATTTTTTGGGAATGTTGCCTTATAATTCACAATCCTTATGTTAGACATGACTATATATGTTTTTTAATATTTTTAGGCATTCTAAATTGTAAATAAATGCGATCAAAAGTCCGCTTGCAATGGAGCCTATAGGAGTTGCTCTATTCTGCCTAAAAAGTCCTTAAAACATTCAAACACCTCCATTAAGGTTTTATATACATGATGTAAGTATATGTAACGTAATAAAGAGCACAATTATAATAACATTTAATATTTACGTATTTTGACTATTTTAAGCATACGCGGCGCATTAATAGAAAAAAAACGTATCACGACGTTCGCTTTTTCCAGCAAACATGATAAAACATCACTTACTGTACAATGTCTGCTGTCATTAGGATGCCGTCTGTTAGGTGTTCATATATTCCCATTTAGATAAAGAAAGACTCACAATCCTCGCAAAGAAAAGGGATGTTAAACCAAGCGACTTTTTGTGTCGTTCTTGCCACTACCAGGTCTAAATTGGCTCTCAAAGTGTATCAACTTGTCGGAGTATGTCCTCGTTTTTCTACTATCCAGGTGAGAGGCATTAATTATGATCTACAATAAACTTCCACAAGCAAGGAAACGAGACAGCAGCAGACCACTCGATGTAAACATAGGGACACATGCACGCACGTAAGCGATGATATTACGGACCTTCGATCCCTCAGGCGGTACTGCATCAAAAAGCGACATCAGTGTGTAAAGGATATCATCACATGGGCTCAGGAACACTTCAGAAAACCAGTGTCAGTAACTTCAGTTGGTCGCTACAAACTGTACTATGCAAAGCGAAAGCCATTTCTCAACAACACCCAGAAACGCCGCCTGCTTCGCTGGGCCCGAGCTCATCTAAGACGGACTGATGCAAAGTGGAAAAGTGTTCTGTGGTCTGATGAGTCCACATTTAAAATTGTTTTTAGAAACTGTGGACTTGGAAATTGTGATCACTGCGCTGCTATAAATAGTTTGCCTGCGTTAGCGCTTATAATAACAATATCACTACCGTAATACTTAGTTATTATTCAAGTCACGAAATGTAAGTGGAGTATCGTTGGCGCTTTTTGAATGGTTATTTATTGGGTTTTATGGGTGGAATAGAGGACCTCCCATTGGCTGTACTGTAAGCAGACTTTTATTTACATTTCTTTACAAGTTAGAATTCATGAAAACGAAAATATATCTGTCATCATGTTTTTCATATTGATTGTGATCGAAAGGCAAAATTCCCCAAAAAGTGCACTTCCTCTTTAATAATGAATAATTACACTAGATCAAAAACAGATAATATGTACCATTATAGATGCTGGGTCAGCTCCTTTAATCACCTAAAATGTGACATGTTATACACTTTATGCCAGGGGTGTCAAACTCATTTTAGATGGGGGGCCACATGGAGAAAAATCTACTCCCAAGTGGGCCGGACTGGTAAAATCACGGCACTTAAAATAACTTAAAAACAAAGACAACTTCAGATTGTTTTTCTTTGTTTAAAAATAGAACAAGCACATTCTGAAATTGTACAAATCATAATGTTGTTGTGTTCTTTTTTACAATTAACTGTTGCGGTTAATAGTATATATACTTTATTTGTCGTTATTTATTTTTTTCTGAATACATTATGTGATAATGTTCATCAGTCAACTAATTGGTGTTGATTTTCAATCTATCAGGATAAAAAATATATATCAAAATCAAATTACAGTATGTTATTTATGTAGTTTGATCATTTTCCTCGACAGATGTACTAACATTATTATTATTATTATTATTATTATTAGCTTTTATCTAGTTTGCACTTTGTCTGTATTTTTACTATTATTATTATTATTATCGACTCCTCTTTGCCTCATTCTTTTTATTTTCCTATTTTAATGATGTTAGATCTGTGTTGTTGTTGTTGTTGTTGTTGGGGACAAGTGTTGTAAATTAGATTTGGCTACTGCTCCCAGTGCCACCCACACTGGTTTAAATGTAACTTAGATATTGGGTTTCACTATGTAAAGCGCTTTGAGTCACTTGAGAAAAAGCGCTATATAAATGTAATTCACTTCACTTCACTTCACAAACACTATGATGCATACATTGGATGACTGTTTCAGATATCTATGTTTCTGTATCCATCCCTATTTCAAATAAACCACAAAGAAGAAAGAACATCATGTGGTTTGTTTTGTACATATGTAGCATCATCTACACAGATACAAAGAATTGCTATTGCGACATCCAGTGGACACATTTAAAACAGCAGTTTCTTTCATTCAAAAATTTCAGCATAATTTTCACACTGAGCAAACTCATCCCGCGGGCCGGATAAAACCTGTTTGCGGGCCTGATCCGGCCCTCGGGCTGTACGGTTGACACCCCTGCTTTATGCACGAACGCACACCATCAATTTCTTAATCAAATCCTCAATCACAGATTAAAATACACATTCCCTGTATCATACTCCTATATGCAGTAGTTGTACTCTATTACACAACTTAATCATTTTCATACTCACTGGCAGCTGTGACCTGAAAAGCCTCTTGCAGCAGAATAGTAACCACAAAAAGTATCATGTTGAGAAGATGATCGTGCAAAATCATATGGCGGGTCAGAATCTAATAGTGCCTTTTTGTTTATCCTTAGGGGGAGTCTGTTTTTAATAGGAACCTCCTATCTGTTTGTGTGACACTGTCATGTCTCACCTTGACCTCCTGTTGGCTGAATCATCCTCCAATTGTTTCACACGGAACATCCTTCAAACTCTTCCCTTCGCTGCACAAAAGGTCACAGTCATTGTGCGGCACTTTGCCTGCTAGTGAAGATTGTGCAGCGTTTACTGTCCATTACTGATCATTCTTAGTCATTAAGAAGAAACCACAAACTGGAGCTAACCCGAGTCTCTCCTTTATGTAATTAAATCAATGAAGACATTAATCCAAGAGGCTGTTTAAGGGAAATGAGGTGGAAAATGCCACTTTTTTTTTTTTTTTTTTTTTTTTTTTTGTGACTACTCCTGCAAATAAGACAATGATTGATTTCCTGGCTCGGGCAGCACTGTACACATAAACTACACTGCTGCAAATGTTGAGACAATGCAAGATTTGCATCAAAAATATTGCCTTTAAAATGACTTCCATGGCAAACAAAGCATTCATCATTTAGGAATTCCAGCCATATTGAAAGCAGGGTGTCAAACTTACTTTTAGTGGGGGCCACATCGCAATTGGGGCTGCCTTTAGAGGGCCAGTGAATATACAGTCGCGATCAAAAGTTTACATACACTTGTAGAGAACATAATGTCATGGCTGTCTTGAATTTCCAATAATTTCTACAACTCTTATTTTTTTGTGATAGAGTGATTGGAGCACATACTTGTTGGTCACAAAAAACATTCATGAAGTTTGGTTCTTTTATGAATTTATTATGGGTCTACTGAAAATGTGACCAAATCTGCTGGGTCAAAAGTATACATACAGCAATGTTAATATTTGGTTACATGTCCCTTGGCAAGTTTCACTGCAATAAGGCACTTTTGGTAGCCATCCACAAGCTTCTGGTTGAATTTTTGACCACTCCTCTTGACAAAATTGGTGCAGTTCAGCTCAATTTGTTGGTTTTCTGACATGGACTTGTTTCTTCAGCATTGTCCACACATTTAAGTCAGGACTTTGGGAAGGCCATTCTAATACCTTAATTCATCAATCAATCAATCAATGTTTATTTATATAGCCCTAAATCACAAGTGTCTCAAAGGGCTGCACAAGCCACAACGACATCCTCGGTACAGAGCCCACATAAGGGCAAGGAAAAACTCACCCCAGTGGGACGTCGATGTGAATGACTATGAGAAACCTTGGAGAGGACCGCATATGTGGGTAACCCGCCCCCCTCTCTAGGGGAGACCGAATGCAATGGATGTCAAGTGGGTCTGACATAATATTGTGAGAGTCCAGTCCATAGTGGATCCAACATAATAGTAAGAGTCCAGTCCATAGTGGGGTCAGCAGAAAACCATCCCGAGCGGAGACGGGTCAGCAGCGCAGAGATGTTCCCAACCGATACACAGGCGAGCGGTCCACCCCGGGTCCCGACTCTGGACAGCCAGCACTTCATCCATGGCCACCGGACCTGTGTCTCCTCCTCCACAAAGGATATGGGGAGCAGAGGAGAAAGGAAAAGAAACAGCAGATCAACTGGTCGAAAAAGGGGGTCTATTTAAAAGCTAGAGTATACAAATGAGTTTTAAGATGGGACTTAAATGCTTCTAGCCTAATTTAGCCATTTATTTACCACTTTTGACGTGTGTTTGGGGTCATTGTCCTGTTGGAACACCCAACTGCGTCCAAGACCCAACCTCCGGGCTGATGATTTTAGGTTGTCCTGAAGAATTTGGAGGTAATCCTCCTTTTTCATTACCCCAACAGTTCCATTGACAGCAAAACAGGCCCAGAGCATAATACTACCACCACCATGCTTGACAGCAGGGATAGGGGGTTCCTGGGATTAAAGGCCTCACCTTTTCTCCTCCAAACATATTGCTGGGTATTGTGGCCAAACAGCTCAATTTTTGTTTCATGTGACATCACATGGACAAAGATATGACCTTCTGGAGGAAAGTTCTGTGGTCAGATGAAACAAAAATGTAGCTGTCTGGTAAATGGTAAAGGGATGGCTAAATCAGGCTAGAATTAAGGTTTTAGAATGACCTTCCCAAAGTCCTGACTTAAACGTGTGGACAATGCTGAAGAAACAAGTCCATGTCAGAAAACCATCAAATTTAGCTGAACTGCACCCATTTTGTCAAGAGGAGTGGTCAAAAATTCAACTAAAAGTTGAATTTTTAGAACTAGAACTGCCAGAAGCTTGTAGATGGCTACCAAAAGTGCCTTATTGGAGTGAAATTTGCCAAGGGACATGTAACCAAATATTAACATTGCTGTATGTATACTTTTGACCCAGCAGATTTGATAACATTTTTAGTAGACCCATAATAAATTCATAAAAGAACCAAACTTCATGAATGTTTTTTGTGACCAACAAGTATGTGCTCCAATCACTCTATCACAAAAAAATAAGAGTTGTAGAAATTATTGGAGACTCAATACAGCCATGACATTATGTTCTTTACAAGTGTATGTAAACTTTTGATTGTGACTGTATATGAATATAAACATATAATAGCCTTGTTGCGCAGTTCGCAAAGGTATGTTTACTTGACCCACTTCCTGGGAAACTTATCAAGGAGCTGTTTGTATTATTAGGTCCATCAGTGCTAAATATTATACACTTATCACTTTCCTCTGGCACTGTTCCCCTCGCATTCAAAAAAGCGGTTACTCATCCTCTGCTCAAAAGACCTAACCTCGATCCTGACCTCATGGTAAACTACCAGCCATTTCCAAGTTCCATCTTCCCTTTATCTCGAAAATCCTTGAAAAAATTGTTGCACAGCAGCTAAATGAACACTTGACTAATGATCTATTACTAACTATGGATGCTGATGCGTCATCCTTGTTGCTGCTTCTTGATCTTAGCGATGCTTTCGATATCGTCGATCATAATATTTTATTAGAGCGTATCAAAACACGTATTGATATGTCAGACTTAGCCTTGTCTTGGTTTAACTCTTATCTTACTGACAGGATGCGGTCCCCTCCAAGGTTTCTCATTGTATCCCATTGGGTTGAGTTTTTCCTTGCCCTAATGTGGGATCAGAGCTGAGGATGTTGCTGTGGCTTGTGCAGCCCTTTGAGACATTTGTGATTAAGGGCTATATAAATAAACTTTGATTGATTGATTGATTGACTGTTTTTGATGTTTATATCTTTTTTACAGATTGATGAACAACTTGCTTTGAAATCCTAAGTCAAGATGACAAACAGTGTTTATTTTTGATAACAAAAAAAATATTTGGAACATCAGATAATACTCAAGTGTAGAACATAAGCAATTGCATGCACATTTTTCTGTCAACATTGAAAGAACAAATACATTTAGCCAGAAAGTTGTTTTTTTTATTTGTAGCCTTTCGCAGGCGATATAAATGACATGGGGGGCCACATACAATTATTTGGCGAGCCACTTTAAAAAGATATGGCTGGCCACATAAAATGACTTGGCGGGCCACTTTCCAATTATGTAGCATGCCAAATTAAATGAGGTGGCAGGCAAAATTAAAATGATTTATAGCTGTCAATCACAGTAGCCATTGTGTACTCTCTCTCTCTCTTGGCTGTGTTGTTTTTTTCCTAGTGAAATCAGGTCGCCGGTGTGAGAGGCGAGCACGCTGACAACTAGACTAAAAGCACATGCAGACTTCAGATCGCCAGTGAAGGGAATGAATTAACTCATATTATGTTCTACATATGGTGAATGTTTATATTCGCCTTGGAGAAAGCAAACCACCAAGTGTAGGTAAACAATGGTATTTCAGTTCCAGCACATAAATAGATAAGGCCCCTTAGTTTGATATTAGCAGGCGGATTGGATCACTTCTCATAGGAAAGAGGCCCTAATTGGGACTTCGAAATGCAAAAGTGATCCTTGAGAGGAGACTACCTGTCTAGATCAACGCCAACTTTTAAGTTATGACTTAAAGCAGTTGTTTTCCAGACACAAACTTACACACGAACATCTCCTTTTATGGTCAGGATGTGCTCTCCTGACCCAGCGCACACACACAGACAGAAGGTAGGAATATAAGACTGGTGGTTTGGCTCAGGGCCGGCCCGTGGCATAGGCCGTATAGGCAAATGTTAAGGGCGCCGTCCATCAGGGGGCGCCACGCCAGTGCCACAAATGTTGGAGAGAAAAAAAAAAGAAAAAAAAAGTTGTTACTATTATTTCTAAATACAAAAAATAATACCACTTTAATTAAAATGCAAAGTAAAGCCTATTTAATAGAAATATTATTTGTTACAACATTACGCCCCCCCCCCCCGCACGGTGCGCCCCCTCCCTTCCCGTATCATGACTCTTTTTGGACGTCACCACATCAAAAAATCAGCACAAGATGTCAAAACGGCCAAAACTGTCAGGTGCCCAGGGAAGAAAAAAGAGAAAAGAAGAGGAGAAACGAGAAAAGACAGAGGTAGCAGGTAGGTAACGTTAGCCTACATGAAATTATTTGTCTGTTACAGAATGTGATAGTAACCTGGCTTTTTAGCATTAAGCTAATGTTACATGATTCGGCAATTGCTAATCAATAAATAGCGAGTTCTGTTTTAACGTCGGGTTAATATTGTGGAGGGGGCTAAATTGTTATGGAAAATAATAATGTAACGTTAGGTAATTACAGTACTCCCACCTTACATTCCTCAGGGACATTTGTATTAGATCTTTTAAGCAGGTGTTTTTTGTTTACATTGTTATTGCCTTCTGGTTAGCTAATGTTTGCCCTGCAGGTAATAGTCACTTTTCCACCCCTTTATATATTAGGTATAGTTGTAAGTAAAAAAAAAATGTGGGGGGGCGCCACCTAAAATCTTGCCTAGGGCGCCAGATTGGTTAGGGCCGGGCCTGGTTTGGCTTCCCCAAGTTAGGAGTCCTCCATTTTTTGACCTAGGCTCCTCCAGGGTACTGCAGACCTGTATAATGACACTCACTTGTAATAAAGCAACTTTTGTCCGGACAAGGATGACAAGACCAGTAATACACTTCACCAGCATTAAAGGGGAACATTATCACCAGACCTATGTAAGCGTCAATATATACCTTGATGTTGCAGAAAAAAGACCATATATTTTTTTAACCGATTTCCGAACTCTAAATGCCCAGTAAAAGAAAGCGGATGAGGGTATGTCTACAGAATATATCAATTGATGAAAACTGGGCTGTCTGCACTCTCAAAGTGCATGTTGTTGCCAAATGTATTTCATATGCTGTAAACCTAGTTCATAGTTGTTAGTTTCCTTTAATGCCAAACAAACACATACCAATCGTTGGTTAGAAGGCGATCACCGAATTCGTCCTTGCTTTCTCCCGTGTCGCTGGCTTTCGTGTCGTTTTCGTCGGTTTCGCTTGCATACGGTTCAAACCGATATGGCTCAATAGCTTCAGTTTCTTCTTCAATTTCGTTTTCGCTACCTGCCTCCACACTACAACCATCCGTTTCAATACATGCGTAATCTGTTGAATCGCTTAAGCCGCTGAAATCCGAGTCTGAATCCGAGGTAATGTCGCTATAAACTTGCTGTTCTATCCGCCATGTTTGTTTGTATTGGCATCACTGTGTGACGTCACAGGAAAATGGACGGGTGTATATAACGATGGTTAAAATCAGGCACTTTGAAGCTTTTTTTTAGGGATATTGCGTGATGGGTAAAATTTTGAAAAAAACTTCGAAAAATAAAATAAGCCACTGGGAACTAATTTTTAATGGTTTTAACCCTTCTGAAATTGTGATAATGTTCCCCTTTAACAACATTTTTAAATAAATTATTTTTAAGATGGATGATATGTTGAGGTCGGTGTTGGGGAATGGGGGCGGGGGAAAAACCCCCTCAGGCCGCCCCTGCTTGTGGCGTATAATCCCACATTCCTGATAGTGTTTTTGCAGCAGGATTTCCTGCAAAAAGTCAGCTAAAAACAGTCAAGGTCTTCGACAAAAATCAAAGGCGGACCACGAGCTCCAAAACCTGGATAAGGATTTTATTGATAATTGAATTACATTTCTCTTTTATACATATTTCATAAATGATACAGGATTTTACACATTCTTTTTTGTTGTTGCCAATATTACAGCATCATGTCAACAGAAACTTAAAAAAAAAAAAAAGAAGAAAAAAAAAAAAGTATGGCGTACATATGCTTCACTCTTTTAAACATATTTCATTATAAGTGCACACCAGGTTTTCAAAAAACACGCATTCAAAACAAGAAAGCTAACGCGGGGCACCTGACTTTTTTCCTTTTGGGTCAGAAGCAGGACGTTAGTGCGTAAGGTCAGCAGAGACTCTTTAAGAGCCTCTTTACTGCTGCACTGAGGATGGATTGGAATCACGGGAGCAGAAATGCATGGAAGCGGAGTGAGAGTGAGAAGAAAATGAACAGAAGTTGAGGTGATGACGAGCTGGATGGTTAATGAGCATCAAGTTTGGCTCGAGTCTTTATTTAAAACACGCAGCCCTGTCTACTGCCCAGTAACAACAAACATCCTTAAATCGCCTCTTTTTGTCTTTTAATTTCTATAAATCTTGTTTGTTTGTTTTTTACATTATTTCCCATGTTAACATACATTCATGCAACACCCTCGTTATAATAAAGGTCTATATTTGATGTATTTAGATGTTTAAAACACATGAAGGGAGGGCAAAGGGATATAAATGATTGACGGCGTGATTCACAGGGAGTGTGTGTAAGATACGTTTCTGTTGTACGTCAGCAACAAAAGTTGGTTGTCATTGGGATGATAGTAGAAGACATGTTAATCACTATTGACAAGTAGCAAAAAGATAGACTCCAAATATAACAGTCCTTAATGAGGGTCTCATGGCTATAATGACCTTTTGACTGCTTCCTTGTCAACAGTTCAAATCCTTCTTCCCCAGCATCCCAAAAGACAACACACGCACACACTCTGAACGCATGAGACCGATTCCTGCTGCAAGATCCGCACGGTTAACCTTGATTAGATCCCGAAATACATGCACTCTAATAGGAAGTCTTGTTAAAGGCAAAGATCGAATAGTAGGATGGAGCCAACGCACACACAGGAAGTGATGCACTCACACGCGCACACAGAATAGTGTGTTTAGACCTTTTTGTGGAAAGGGGCATTAGGGACACACTGAGAAGAAAAAACAAGTAACAGAAAAAGGAAATAAGTACAATTGTGACAAGAATGTAATATTGTGGGGAAAAAATATTTTTTTGAGGATAAATGTATAATCCTGCCACAAAATGTTATTTAAAGGAATGCCGAAATTTCCGCACCACAGACCTGACATGTAATAATGAAAATATTGTTTTATGGTTAATTTGGGTCGTATGATCCTTAATAATACAAATTTAGCAACTTACCTTCATTCTCACAAATTACAACTTTCGTTTCTGAATATTTGTCCTAGAAAACATTTTTTTTTCATATCAGGACCAAATTTTAAATTGTTCTATTTTCATAAAATAATTACTATTTCTAAATATTTTTTACATTATCTTTCACAGCAAGATTACAGTACTTTTCTGACTTTATTCTCAAAATATTACGACTTCTTTTTTTTGTTTTTTAACAATTTATTAATGCAATCTTATTACATGTACCTAATATGTTTTATTTCCTGCAAAATTACTTTTGTTTCCCTACAAGATTAATTTATTTTTAAGTATTACAACTTTTTTTTTTCCCCTCAAACCACTTTTTCCATAAAATTGTATCCCTATACGTTTTTTTTCCCTCATGAAGTACACATGTATACAAAATTACAACTTTTTCCTCATATTTTATTCCGGCAAAATTACTTTCTGGAAATATTATGACCTTTTTTTTTTGCCTCAAACAACTTTTTTTCCTTTGTTGTGTTATTTTCATTAAATGTGGGGGGAAAACAACTTTTATCCTCAGAACATAATTTATTAATGCAAAATTACGACCCTTTTCTCATACTATTTGCAAAATGACTTTAATTGTTCTTACAGTATTCTTGAAATATAATCCCCCCCCCTTCAAACTATTTTTTTTTTTGTAAAATTTGAAATATTATGTTCATAAAATATGGGGGAAAAATACTTCCTTCCTTACAATGTAACAATTTATTAATGCAAACGTATTACTATTTCCTCATATTTGTTTTCCTACAGAATGACTTTTGTTGTCCTTCAAAGTATGACTATTCTGGAAATATTACAACTTTGTCTTTTCCTCAAGCCACCTTTTCTTCAAAACTTATGTTCATAAAATGTAAATGTATTGATTAATAAAATGTGGAAAAAATGCTTTCCCCCTTATAACAATTTATTAACACAAAATTACTACTTTTCCTAGATTTTTTTCCCTTGCAAAATTATTTTTATTGTCCTTACAGCATGACTATTTTACTATTACTTTTTTTCCTAAACAACTTTTATGTAAATAAAATGTGGAAAAAAGACTTTCCTCTTTCTATGAACACTTTTTCCCAGCAAAGTTACTACTTGGTTGTTGTTGAAATATGACTTTGTTCTGTTTTTCAGTGCAGCCCTAATACTCCTTCATATTTTGCAGAGGCATTGACCAAAGAGTCAGAGAGAGGTCCATCAACCCTCACTTACAGAAAAAAACCCCCAAAAAAACATGAAAAATGTGTCCTAAATAGACATAATAACCATTTGGCTCCTTTCACCAATCAGGGGATGTGACTGCTTCACACTACAAGCTATACGAGTCAAAGAAGTGTCCAATTGAGTAGAAAATGTCTCGAAACGCTCCTAACACTCACAATTTCTACCGAGGGCGTACAACCACAGCATGCAGTCTAGCCTGCCTTGCGGCACAACGACAGCAGGGGGAGAAAAGTCCTTTTTGAGAGAAAATCCGAACAAAAATGTCCCTTAATTTGTATGCAGGCAAATAGAAATGTGTTATTGTGGAACTCAATATGATGTATTGAATGTATGTACAGTACATGACAAGGTGATGGATCCTTCACATGATGTTCCTCCCCCCACTGGAAAACAACTAGCTTCTGGTCGTCGGTTTATTTGATTGTATACATATAGCTTTATATTTACTTCATAACAAATATACTATGGCTTTCAAAATAAAAAGTGCCAAAATATTTTTTTCAATTTTTCTTTTTTGGAATAAAAGAACACACAGTGATGTTGTTGTCGATAGAATATCTCTCATACTTGCCGCAGGAGGAGATGTGGCTGCGAGGCGGACTCCTGTCAAAAAAAGGTCACGTGGGGAAGGACGGCTGTCCGTCAGCCTGGAGAGGAGGCGTGGCCAAAGTGTGGAGAGGCAGCAGCATTCAGCCACAGGAAGATGACGCCCTCTTTGAGCCAAAGCCAGGGGGGGGGGAGCCAAGACTTGTTTGTAAACTTTAATATTTGGGATAGATGCTCCCAACACGTGTGTGTGTGTGTGTGTGTGTGTGTGTGTGTGTGTGTGTGTGTGTGTGTGTGTGTGTGTGTGTGTGTGTGTATGTGTGTGTGTTAACTCACACTCACAAAGGTTGGGTGTCGCCTGCAGGTCACACACACACACATAGCAATGGCGTCCCCTTTGCATATGCTCTCTCCTGGAGTGTCAAGGTAGTACTTCCTGTTTGCCCCTCAGGTTCACTGCAGGTTGTCCAATCAGAGAGTAGCGTTGCTATTCGTCATTTTTTTTTCAGCTCTTATGATTTTCGATTGCAATTTCCCAACAGTTGGTTCAGTCAGGGAAAAGAAAAGAGGGCAAAAGTCCCACTCCGAAGAGGGCGATGCGGGACAGATGTGTAGTTTGGGTGTAAGGCAAGGGAAAGGGGAGACGGGTGGGGTTGGAGAAGGGTAGAAAAAGAGGATGCTGGGAGGAGAGGGAAGTTACTCCTTCCATCAATCTTTTCCACTATTGAGCTGTTGAACTGGGAGCTGAAGCTGAAGCGGGTCCCTAAGACGCTTCAGATCCAATTCCACCTGACGGACGGGGAAGAAGTGAGATCTATTAGGTGTTGTAAATGCAAGATTTATTTGACAGAGACATGCTGCCGGCCATTGTACCTCAGAGATGTCATCTTTCAGCTTGTTGTACTTCTCAATGTCAAAGTGTGTCCTTTTCACCCCCTTGTGGAGGAAGAGCAGATACTGGCGGTCTCTGGCGTCGGGATACAAGTACTCCTGCGGGTTAGAGAGAGATTTACTTGGCAGGCCTTCTTTGGCAGGTCACGTGACAATTCTATGGATGACGAGTGAAGGGTTAAACCAGGGGTGTCAAACGTACAGCCCAAGGGCCGGATCAGGCCCGCGGACAGGTTTTATCCATGTTTTGCCAAGTATAAAAATTAACCGGAAATTTTTGAATGAAAGAAACTGCTGTTCTAAATGTGTCCACTGGATGTCGCAATAGCAATTCTTTGTATCTTTGTAGATCAGGGGTGTCAAACTCAAATACAGAGTGGGCCAAAATGTAAAACTGAACAAAGCCGCGGGCCAAGGTTGAACAAATTAACCTTTTAATAGGGACCCAAACAAGTTTTGCATTGAATATTGAACAAGCAAGGCTTATATAACTTTATAGTGACATGCAAAATCGAGTTTCAAATAATAATAATAATAATTCAAAAATATCAAGGGCATATCAAATACAATTTAAATAAAAATGTAATGCCTCTTTTCTGTTTGCAGCCTTCTGAGGTAAATATCAACATTAACTTTTTCCACAGGCTAATAATACATTTGAAAATAAAATAATGAATAAATCAACCATTCAAGACTTTTTACGGCTCAGTTTGCAACACACTGATCTAATCTGATGTGCCCAAGCCAGATACCTGGCATCTTTTCTAGGATGCTAGTTCATTAATGTCGGGGCTCAGGTGAGCGGGGTTCGGGGGGGTATATTGTATATTGTAGCATCCCGTAAGAGTTAGTGCTGCAAGGGGTTCTGGGTATTTGTTCTGTTGTGTTTATGTTGTGTTACAGTGCGGATGTTCTCCCGAAATGTGTTTGTCATTCTTGTTTGGTGTGGGTTCACAGTGCGGCGCATATTTGTAACAGTGTTAACGTTGTTTATATGGCCACCCTCAGTGTGACCTGTATGGCTGTTGACCAAGTATGTCTTGCATTCACTTATGTGTGTGTAGAAGCCGCATATATCATGTGACAGGGGCCGGCACGCTGTTTGTATGGAGGAAAAGCAGACGTGACGACAGGTTGTAGAGGACGCTAAAGGCAGTGCCTTTAAGGCACGCCCCCAATATTGTTGTCCGGGAGAAATTCGGGAGAATGGTTGCCCCGGGAGACTTTCGAGAGGGGCACTGATAATTGGGAGGGTTGGCAAGTATAAGTATTAGCGGTGAATGCGGTGTTACAGCGGCACCGCCGCTGTATAATACCGCCGGGCCAGCTCTAATGTTAATTTGATATTGCCTCAAGGGCCAAATGAAATTACACGGCGGGCCAAATTTGGCCCACGGGCCAGAGTTTGACACCCATGTTGTAGCTGATGCTACGTATGTACAAAATAAACCACATGATGTTAGTACATCAGTCGAGGAAAATGATCAAACTACATAAATAACATCCTGTAATTTGATTTTGATATCATTTTTTTTATCTTGATAGATTGAAAATAAACATCAATAAGTTGACTGGTGAAAATGATCACATGATTTATTCAGAAAATATAAATAACGACAAATAAAGATAGAATACTATTAACCGCAACATGTTAAGTGTAAAAAAACAACAACATTATGATTTGTACAATTTCAGAATGTGCTTGTTCTATTTTTAAACAAAGAAAGGAATCTGAAGTTGTCTTTATTTTGAAGTTATTGTGCCGAGATTTTACCAGTCCGGCCCACTTGGGAGTAGATTTTTCTCCATGTGGCCCCCCATCTAAAATTACTTTGATACCCCTGAGTTGAACTGACATTGTGTCAAACTTTCCTACTTCGGGCAGGACGTTACAAAGACAACCGTACAATAATCCTCTTCATTCTGTCTTCTGTCCAGGGCTGTCCTATCTAGTCTTTGAGCGTGAACATCTGAGCACGCTTCACCTGTTCATGCTCAAAGACTAGATAGGACAGCTTTAGACTGGACCTGTAAACTCCATCACATGGACAAAGATAAGACCTTCTGGAGGAAAGTTCTGTGGTCAGATGAAACAAAAATTGAGCTGTTTGGCCACAATACCCAGCAATATGTTTGGAGGAGAAAAGGTGAGGCCTTTAATCCCAGGAACACCAAGCCTACCGTCAAGCATGGTTGAGTTTTTTCTTGCCCTGATGTGGGATCTGAGCCAAGGATGTCGTTGTGGCTTGTGCAACCCTTTGAGACACTTGTGATTAAGGGCTATATAAATAAACTTTGATTGATTGATTGATTGATTGAGCTATCCTATCTAGTCTTTGAGCATAAACATCTGAGCAGGCCTTATCATGCTCATGGACTTTAAAAAAGCAGATCTAGTCTAAAAACTGGTGCCAATGCCCCAACTATTCATGCTTGAACAAGAAACGGCGTGCTCAGGCAAGGATGGTTTCACTTTTTGACTACCGGTACATAATAATTGTCTCATATTTCAATAAGGTAACCACCGTTAAGGATGAAGATGTTATCATTAATTACAATAAAAAGTCTGCTCCTATTAAAATCGACAGTACTCAGTAACTAAGCAGCATAGTGGTCTCATTATTGAGATGGGAAGTTGCTCGTGCTTTTGGCGGAATGTCAAGAATCAGAAGGAATGTTATCTCTGATTATTAATGTGTTATTAAGTGAGGCAACATACCGTATTCTTCGGATTATAAGTCGCAGTTTTTTTCATAGTTTGGCCGGGGGCGCGACATATACTCCGGAGCGACTTATGTGTGAAATTATTAACACATTACCGTAAAATATCAAATAATAATATTTATCTAATTCAGGGAAGCGACGAAGCAAATGTCCGCAATCGTCACACACACGTCAACCAATAACAATTCGGCGGGGGCGGGTCATGGCAGAAGTGCATTGTGGGTCATGGGATGCTAACTGCTGCTACATCCGTACCTATTAAAATGGATTATTTCAACATTGGCGGTAACTTATAAAAACTGAGAAGGGCTGAACTAAAATGGCACCGAAAAGGAAATCATATATTGCAGATTACAAGCCGGACGTAGTGAAATATGCAGCAGAAAACGGCGATCGAGCAGCAGAAAGAAAGGAAACGGCGCATACCAGAGGCGACACCGGGGAGGAAGATTTCATGGGATTTAGTGATTAGGAGTGACAGATTGTTTGGTAAACGTACAGCATGTTCTATATGTTATAGTTATTTGAATGACTCTTACTATAATATGTTACATTAACATACCAGGCACATTCTCAGTTGGTTATTTATGCGTCATATAACGTACACTTATTCAGCCTGTTGTTCACTATTCTTTATTTATTTTAAATTGCCTTTCAAATGTCTAGTCTTGGTGTTGGATTTTATCAAATAAATTTCCCCCAAAAATGCGACTTATACTCCAGTGCGACGTATGTATGTTTTTTTCCTTCTTTATTGTGCATTTTCGTCCGGTGCGACTTATACTCCGGAGCGACTTATAGTCCGAAAAATACGGTAAGTGACATTATCTAATGTATGTTTTAAAATGACTGCAAAATATTGCATTTAAAAAAATATTTTAAAAGGGTTTTTTTTAACACAAAAATGTCTGCTATGTTTGTTTTGTAGTAGGATTTGGTGTTTGTGTTTGGATTTGGCTGCTGTTGTAGTTTCCCGTTCATCATTATAATGCAGCGTGTTAATGGTGTGTGTACAAAGAACTAAAATCAGAATCAGAATCAGCTTTATTGTCATTACGCAAGGTAACGAGATTGAGGCCATTCCATACAGTGCGATGTGTGCATGCTAGAAAAACAATGTGCAAATATATAAAAATATAAAAAATGTAGAAGTGCAATGAATATGGTGTGAAATGAATATATACATGAAAAAAACAAAAACAAAAACAGGGTGGTTGGTGGAATGGGTTATTGCACCGAAGAGAAGGCAGTTATGAGGGACAATGGGGCAGTCCGTTCAGGATGGTTATGGCCCTGGGGAAGAAGCTGTTCTTTAGCCTGTTTGTTTTGGTTTTAATGCACCTGTAGCGCTTCCCAGAGGGCAGCAGGTGGAACAGGTCAGAGCCAGGGTGGGTGCTGTCCTTGATGATGGCACTGGCTCTGTTGAGGCAGCGGGAGGTGTAGATGTCCGTCAGAGAGGGGAGAGGGCGGCCGATGATCTTCTGAGCCGTCTTGACCACTCTTTGCAGCCTCTCCCTGTCTGCTGCAGTGCAGCTGCCGTACCATACCGTAATACAGTAGGTCAGCAGGCTCTCGATGGACGAGCGGTAGAAGGTCAGCAGCAGGTCAGGCTTCAGGTTGTACTTCCCGAGGACTCTAAGGAAGTGTAGCCGCTGCTGAGCCTTCTTGATGATTGATGTGGTGTTGACTGTCCAGGAGAAGTCATTAGAGATGTGGACTCCAAGGTACCTGAAGGTGTGGACCCTCTCTACACGCTCGCCGTTGATGTAGAGGGGGGCAGGGTCGGTGCTGCTCCTCCTGAAGTCGACGATGATCTCTCTGGTCTTGCTGGTGTTGAGAGCGAGGTTGTTCTCCGAAGACCAGGCCGTCAGCTTCAGGACCTCCTCTCTGTAGGCAGCCTCGTCACCCCTGGAGATGAGCCCGACCACTGTGGTATCGTCGGCGAACTTGACGGTAAGGTTGTCACTGTGGGCCGGACTGCAGTCATGGGTGTAAAGGCAGTAGAGGAGGGGGCTCAGCACACAGCCCTGTGGGGAGCCGATGCTCAGCGTGCGGGAGGATGAGAGGTGCGGGCCAAGTCTCACATTCTGGGGTCGGTCCGTTAGGAAGTCCCTTATCCAGGCGTTTGTGAGAGGGGGGAGGCCAAGAGTGTCCAGTTTATTGCAGAGTCTGTCCGGGATTATTGTATTGAAGGCAGAGCTATAGTCCACAGAGAGCATCCGGATGTAGCTCTGCTGCTGCTCCAGGTGGTTCAGAGCAGAGTGGAGAGCAACAGCGATGGCGTCCTCTGTGGACCTGTTCGCCCGGTATGCGAACTGGTGGGGGTCGAAGTCTGGAGGGATATGGTCCTTGATGTGCTGGAGAACAAGTCGCTCGAAGCACTTCATGATTACCGGAGTGAGGGCCACTGGTCGGTAATCATTCAGGCTGGTGATGGGAGACTTCTTCGGCACCGGGATTATTGTAGATGACTTCAGGCAGGATGGGATGACTGCCTGAGCCAGGGAGAGGTTGAAGATCCTGGTGAGGGGGGGAGCGAGCTGGTGGGCGCACGTCCTGAGCACCTTTCCAGGTACTCCGTCTGGTCCGGTAGCCTTCCTGGGGTTCACAGCCAGGAGCACTCGTCTGACACTGTGCTCCTGTACAGTGAGTGGAGTGGCGCCGGAGCCCGGTGGGGGCGGGGGCAGGGCTGGAGCAGATGAGTGTCGCTGGGGGGTTTCGAAACGGGCAAAGAAACAGTTAAGCTCCTCTGCCAGTGTCGCACTCTGATCCGCAGTTGTCATATTGCAGCCTCTGAAGTTCGTGATGTCATGAATGCCCCGCCACACCTCCCGTGAGTTTTTGCTGGACAGATGGGACTCTATGCACCTCCTGTGGTCCGCCTTTGCTTTTTTAATCCCTCTCTTCAGGTCGGCTCTAGCAACACTGTACAGTGCCCTGTCCCCTGACCTGAAGGCTGCGTCGCGGGCCCTGAGGAGTGTGCGGACCTGGCTGGTCATCCAGGGTTTCTTGTTGGGGTAAACCCGGATGGTTTTTTCCACAGTCACATTCCCGATGCAGAACTTTATGTAGTCCAGCACCGTTCCTGTGGCTGTCTCCAGCTCCTGTTGTTGGAAGAGGTCCCAGTCTGTGTGTTGGAAGCAGTCCTGAAGTTTGGGGAGTGCATCGTCAGGCCAGGTCATAACAGTCTTTGTGATAGGCCTGGCCTGGCGTCTGATGGGGGTGTAGGTAGGAGAGAGCAGGAGGGAAAGATGGTCTGACTGTCCAAGCTGGGGGAGGGGTGTAGCTCTGTACGCGTGCTTTATGTTGGTATACACGTGGTCCAGGGTGTTCTTGCCCCTTGTAGAACACTTCACGTGCTGGTAGAACTTAGGGAGTACAGTCTTCAGATTGGCCTTATTAAAATCCCCTGCTATGATATGAACACCGTCGGGGTGGGCCCGCTGCTGTTCGTTGACGGTGTTCAGCAGAAGAGAGAGCGCTGTGTTTACTTTGGCGTCCGGTGGAATATACACAGCCGTGATGATAACAACAGACAGCTCTCTCGGAAGAAAAAAAGGCCGACATCTAACAGACATGTACTCCACGTCCGGGCAACAGTGCTGTTTAGTGATTGTCCCGTTGTTGCACCAGTTCTCATGCACGTAGATACAGAGCCCCCCTCCTCTGCTCTTACCGGAGTCTTTAGTTCTGTCCCGGCAGAGCAGAGTGCGTCCGGCTAGCTGCATGCTAGCATCGGGTATTTCCGGGTGAAGCCAGGTTTCGGTGATAATCATAGCACAACAGTCCCGAACATAGCGGTTTCCAGCAAGTTGTAACTCTTGGTCGTCCATCTTCTGTACAAGGGATCTGGCATTAGAGAGGAACAGGCTCGGTAGAGGTGGCTTGTGGGGTTGTTTCCTAAGCCTGAGCAAGACGCCGGACCTGCGGCCACGCTTCTGCTTCCTCTCCCTCCTCCGTCTGCGCCGTCTCCCAGACCCGACAACAAACCACGGAGAGCCCTGTGCTATCGCTATGTCATCTGGGATGTTGTGCTCGTGGTGAAAGTCGCTCGAAACAGATATCTGGTGCGAGTTACCGATATCCAAGAGTGACTGGCGGGTGTACCAGGTGTTTGCAGTACAGGTGGTGCACAAAAGGAAAAAAAACATGAAGAAAAGAAGGAAGAAAGAGCACTGAAATGGAGAGCCGTAAGCCGCTGCGTCTGTAATCTTGGATTTTATTTTTATTTTTTATTTTTTTAAGCTTTAGGAGCTTAAACTAAAACTATACTAGAAGCATTTATGTCATTCTTCCAGATGATGTTATGGTGATGCTGATGGCGGGGACCACAGACAGAGAGCATCCAAATAGAATGTAATTGGGGTGACTGCAAAGGCCAAAGACAATTTACATCATTTTGCTGCTCATCAAATCATTTAGTGACCCCTTATGTCCTCTGAATGAGAAACCCTCATCTTTCATTTTAACACTGTGTCCCGCTTTTCTCCAATCTGCAAGACTATATTTGATACATCTTCTTTCTTACCTGGCGTGTTAGCACAAAATAGGCATACATGGCCATGGCTGTGCCGTATGTGATGAAGTAGGTGACGGGTTCCATGATATCCCAAGAGTACTCCCACCAGGTCAGTCTGGCCAGGATGCCGAACTGGGTGGCCATGTACGCCATGCCCCCCCATAGCACCCAGGTGGTGCGCCGCTCCGCCTTCCTACTCAGCTCCTGCCTCACCTACACACAAAGCAAACGGTGGGGGGGGGGGGGGAATAAACATTTAGTGAGAATTAAAGTGAGGAGATCAATACGCTTGCATAAAAAAAACAAAAAACAAGAAAAAACATAAATACAATGAATTTTAAGGGCTACTATTTGAGGCTAAATTTAGCAGCTTTACTGGAATCATTCGATAACACTTGAGAGCCTTTAAAGAACAACGAGGATCATTAATCAGCTCATTTGTGCAGGCATTTTAAACAGAAGACAATTAAAATATGCCTCCCTGCTAAATAAGGATTATAAACAATGAACTGAAAAAAAGCATTAGTTTACAAGATAGGAAAAGATAAGTGAAAAGACATGTAATGTGGTGTAAGTTTCGACAATATTTTTTTGTTACCAACAAATGTCTTTCTTTTTATAAAATAAGTAAGAGTCTAGAGCACAGGTGTCAAACTCAAGACCCGGGGGCCAGATCTGGCCCACCACATCATTTAATGTGGACCGCAAAAACCTGGAAATAATGTGCGTCAATGAAGTACCTTTTTTTTTTTTAACTAAATGTATTAATGAAATATTTCCATTTTGACATAATTTTTTTATACTATCAAATAATGCAACAAACATAAAACAATTTTAATACAATCTAATAATGCAACAAATATCATATTATCATACATTCCAAACATTTATTTTGTTGAAATAAATATAAAAACTTAAATATCTGCTTGACTCATTATCTCAGAGCAAGTTATCCGCCGAACTGTAAACTGTAAAAATTGCAATAGATTTTACGTTGAAAACTTTTTTTTCATTTATACTAAAACACTGTGAAAACAATAGTCATAGATTTTACCATTAAAAAAAATAAAACAGTGGTACTGTTTTTTCATTTAGAGCAGGGGTGTCAAGCTCATTTTAGCTCAGAGGCCACATGGAGTAAAATCTATTCCCAAGTGGGCTGGACTGGTCAAATCATGTCATGATAACTTAAAAATAAAGACAACTTTAGATTATGTTCTTTGAGCAAAAAACATTCTGAAAATGTACACGTCACAAAAAATCCCTTTCACAGAACAATTCAAGTTTCTTGAAAATTCTTAGAAAAAAAAATTGGTGTCGCTTCAAAGATGGAGGTAGGAACCTTTTGGGAGGGTTGAGTTACACACTGCGTTCACTTTTCTCATTTTGGGGCAATGAGGGTGCCAACAAATGATGTGTTAGAATCATAAGATGTAAAATGTAAGGATTTACGTTTTATTAGGGTCGAGGGGGAGAAGCTGCAGCCACACTTTACTGTTAAAGTTAAAGTTAAGTTAAAGTACCAATGATTGTCACACACACACTAGGTGTGGCAAAATTTGTCCTCTACATTTGACCCATTCCCTTGTTCACCCCCTGGGAGGTGAGGGGAGCAGTGGGCAGCAGCGGTGCCACGCCCGGGAATCATTTTTGGTGATTTAACCCCCAATTCCAACTCTTGATGCTGAGTGCCAAGCAGGGAGGTAATAGGTCCCATTTTTATAGTCTTTGGTATGACTCGGCCGGGGTTTGAACTCACAACCTACCGATCTCAGGGCGGACACTCTAACCACTAGGCCAGTGTTTTTCAACCACTGTGCCGCGGCTAGTGTGCCGTGAAATACAGTCTACAGATTATCTAATTTCACCTATTTGGGTTAAAAATATTTTTTGCAAACCAGTAATTATAGTCTGCAAATTAAGTGTTGTTGTTGAGTGTCTGTGCTGTCTAGAGTTCGGCAGAGTAACCGTGTAATACTCTTCCATATCAGTAGGTGGCAGCAGGTAGCTAATTGCTTTGTAGATGTCGGAAACAGCGGGAGGCAGCGTGCAGGTATAAAGGTGTCTAATGCTTAAACCAAAAATAAACAAAAGGTGAGTGCCCCTAAGAAAAGGCTTGAAGATTAGGGAAGGTTATGCAGAACGAAACTAAAACTGAACTGGCTACAAAGTAAACAAAAACAGAATGCTGGACGACAGCAAAGACTTACTGTAGAGCAAAGACTTACTGTGGAGCTAAGACGGCGTCCACAATGTACATCCGAACATGACATGACAGTCAACAATGTCCCCACAAAGAAGGATAAAAACAACTGAAATATTCTTGATTGCTAGAACAAAGTAGATGCGGGAAATATTGCTCAAAGGAAGACATGAAACTGCTACAGGAAAATACCAAAAAAAGAGAAAAAGCCACCAAAATAGGAGCGCAAGACAAGAACCAAAACACTACACACAGGAAAACAGCAAAAAATGGCGTGATGTCACAGGTGGTGACAGTAGACCTACTTTGAGACAAGAGCTATATTGATACATAGTTGGTTATGGTTTAAAGTCATATCCAACAATTGCGACAACAACTTTTTACTGTTAACTGAGTTTCGTTTTTTTAATGATTTCTGCTGGTGGTGTGCCTCCAGATATTTTCAACGCCAAAAATGTGCCTTGGCTCAAAAAAGGTTGAAAAACACTACACTAGGCTACTGAGTAAGTTGTGTGTACTCTATACCGTGTACCTCTTGCTTGCCGGTACAAACCATTTCTGTGCCTAACAAAATTGCTATTGCGACATCTAGTGGACAGCAGTTTATTTCATTAAAAAGCATAATTTTTATACTTCGCAAACAATTATATGTAATAAAAGAGTATCAGTATCGGAATTGGCAGCATAAAACCCTGATCAGAACATCCCTAGTACAAAGCATTGAATTACAATTGTTTATTAACATGCAAGCGTCATCAGACCTTCTCAAGGGGGCGGAGCTGAGCGTTGAGGTCTTCCAGTCGTCCAATCAGCTCACGCTCTTTGGTGAGTTGGTGCTCCTCGATGCGCAGGGTGGTGTAGAGCTGCTGCACCAGGAACTTCACGTCGTTCAGCCGTTCTGTCTCCTCGTGAGGCAGCAACTCTGCGGCATGGACACGTGTCAATCAAAGTCAGACGTGTACATGACGACACACCTGTGACAAAGACCGTCCCTCACCTCTCCTCGGTGGCCGCACGAGATGCGTGGTGTCGTTGATGACCAGCTTGAAATCATCCAATAGGAGGATGTCTATACCTGTGGAGGAGGCAACCCTGGCTCCATCTGCACAAGAAAAAAAGGGTGTAAAAGTGAAGGCTGGTTAACCACTTCATACGCCCTCCAGCTCTCTTGACCATAGGCCTCGTTTCACTGCGATTATCAGGAGAGGGGGAAGCAGAAGCACTTGCACACTAAAAGTGAATATTGTTCTTGTATAATGAGGCATTGGAGCGGAGCGAGCTCACTTGAAAGTATACACTGAGATTATATATTCTGATGTGAAGCTGCTGCAGCAGGGACATTTTATACCATTAAAATACACTTGACTGCATGCGCAGGATGCGTGCAATCTACTAGAGTGTGTGTGTGTGTGTGTGTGTGTGTGTGTGTGTGTGTGTGTGTGTGTGTGTGTGTGTGTGTGTGTACCTGTAGAGTAAATGGCTACCCGATCGATGCCTCTGTCCTCTGCTTGGAGTTGTTGCAAGAAAACTCCCACACAGTCGCTGAGAGGCTTGAGAGTGAACTGACAGCGTTCTCGCCTGGACGGCAAACTAACCGAGATGACTGGCAGCCCGTTCTGATACACCACTGTCACCTCTGGGAGGGAGGACACAGTCAGAAAAATATTAACACGATTTATGGTCCAGTTTTTTTTTATTAAAATGTGGTTTGACAGCCAACAGAGGGCAGCACAGCAGCAGCTCTAAATGTTAATCAATGGGATGCAAGTGGCCGTTTTGTATGATATACTCTTAAAGGGGAATTGCACTTTTTTTTTAAATGTAACCTATAATTTACAATCATTATGAGGGACAAGATAATAGACATATTTTTTAATGCATTCTAACTCGTAAATAAACGTACTTAGACACCTTGATTTCGCCCATAAAGCACTCTAAATAACCATCCAAAAACCGCCAAGAATACTCTATTTACATTTCGTGACCTAAATATTAACCAAGTATCAGTAATGTTGTTATTATAAGCGCTAAGGCAGACAAACTATTGAAAGCAGTGCTGTGATCACAGAGAGCTAACTAGCTTGTGCTGCAACATTGACATCACCAGCTGGTGAGATGCTTCCTCGCCTCGGAGCTTGTGAAAGTTTATTCTAGATTTTAAATAATGCCTTTAATCTTGATAGTAGAAGGATGAGGACATAAACCGACAAGTTGGTCAAATTTGGCATCTATTTTGCGAGTATTAAGAGTAATTCTTAATCTAAAAGGTTATATTATAACAACCTAACAGTTGGCATCCAAGTGACAGCAGACATTGTACAGTAACTGATGTTTTATTATGTTTTTTGTCTCCCATAAAGTCTGCAGTCAAAGTAAAAAGCCAACGTTGTGATGCCGTATGCTTAAAATGAGCAAAATATGTACTGTATTTTTCGGAGTATAAGTCGCACCTGCCGAAAATGCATAATAAAGAAGGAAAAAAACATGTATAGGTCGCACTGGAGTATAAGTCGCATTTTTTGGGGAAATTTATTTGATATGTCCCGGCAAGAAATCTGCGTTCAAAGAACTCCGGCTTATTAGTGATTCCCAGAGCCCAAAAAAAGTCTGCGGGCTATTGAGCGTTTTCTATTCGGGCTCCAGTACTATGGAATGCCCTCCCGGTAACAATTAGAGATGCTACCTCAGTAGAAGCATTTAAGTCCCATCTTAAAACTCATTTGTATACTCTAGCCTTTAAATAGACCCCCCTTTTAGACCAGTTGATCTGCCGTTTCTTTTCTTTTCTCCCCTGCTCCCCTCTTCCTTGTGGAGGGGGGGGGGGGCACAGGTCCGGTGGCCATGGATGAAGGGCTGGCTGTCCAGAGTCGGGACCCGGGGTGCACCGCTCGCCTGTGCATCGGCTGGGAACATCTCTGCGCTGCTGACCCGTCTCCGCTCGGGATGGTGTCCTGCTGGCCCCACTATGGACTGGACTCTTACTATTATGTTGGATCCACTATGGACTGGACTCTCACAATATTATGTCAGACCCACTCGACATCCATTGCTTTCGGTCTCCCCTAGAGGGGGGGGGGGGTTACCCACATATGCGGTCCTCTCCAAGGTTTCTCATAGTCATTCACATCGACGTCCCACTGGGGTGAGTTTTTCCTTGCCCTTATGTGGGCTTTGTACCGAGGATGTCGTTGTGGCTTGTGCAGCCCTTTGAGGCACTTGTGATTTAGGGCTATATAAATAAACATTGATTGATAAAACCCAATACCAAGAATAGACATTTGAAAGGCAATTTAAAACAAATAAACAGGCTGAATAAGTGTACGTTATATGAGGCATAAATAACCAACTGAGAACGTGCTTGGTATGTTAACGTAACATATTATGGTAAGAGTCATTCAAATAACTATAACATATAGAACATGCTATACGTTTACCAAACAATCTGTCACTCCTAATCGCTAAATCCCATGAAATCTTATACGTCTAGTCTCTTATGTGAATGAGCGAAATAATATTATTTGATATTTTACGGTAATGTGTTAATAATTTCACACATAAGTTGCTCCTGAGTATAAGTCGCACCCCCGGCCAAACTATGAAAAAAACCGCGACTTAAATAGTCCGAAAAATACGGTAAACATTACATTTTATTATGAATGTTCCTGTTACTATACCACATATATACTTACAGGGAGTATATAATACCTTGATGGAGGTGTTTGGATGTTTTTTAAGTGCTTTATAGGTAGAATAGAGTGATAACCATTGATTTAGTATTTATAATGCATAAAAAAACATGTGTGCCTGCTTTAAATAAAGATTGTGAATGATGGGCAACATTCCAAAAAAGAGCAGTTCCCCTTTAAGCAGGCAGGGCTTACAGTTCAAATCAGAAATAGTTCCTATTTAAAAAGATCATCCATCCATCCATCCATCTTCTTCCGCTTATCCGAGGTGGGGTCGCGGGGGCAGCAGCCTAAGCAGGGAAGCCCAGACTTCCCTCTCCCCAGCCACTTCGTCCAGCTCTTCCCGGGGGATCCCGAGGCGTTCCCAGGCCAGCCGGCAGACATAGTCTTCCCAACGTGTCCTGGGTCTTCCCCGTGGCCTCCTACCGGTCGGACGTGCCCTAAACACCTCCCGAGGGAGGCGATCGGGTGGCATCCTGACCAGATGCCCGAACCACCTCATCTGGCTCCTCTCGATGTGGAGGAGCAGCGGCTTTACTTTGAGCTCCCCGCGGATGACAGAGCTTCTCACCCTATCTCTAAGGGAGAGCCCTGCCACCCGGCGGAGGAAACTCATTTCGGCCGCTTGTACCCGTGATCTTGTCCTTTCGGTCATAACCCAAAGCTCATGACCATAGGTGAGGATGGGAACGTAGATCGACCAGTAAATTGAGGGCTTTGCCTTCCGGCTCAGCTCCTTCTTCACCACAACGGATCGATACAGCGTCCGCATTACTGAAGATGCCGCACCGATCCGCCTGTCGATCTCACGATCCACTCTTCCCTCACTCGTGAACAAGACTCTGAGGTACTTGAACTCCTCCACTTGGGGCAGGGTCTCCTCCCCAACCCGGAGATGACACGCCACCCTTTTCCGGGCGAGAACCATGGACTCGGACTTGGAGGTGCTGATTCTCATCCCAGTCGCTTCACACTCGGCTGCGAACCGATCCAGCGAGAGCTGAAGATCCTGGCCAGATGAAGCCATCAGGACCACATCATCTGCAAAAAGCAGAAACCTAATCCTGCAGCCACCAAACCGGATCCCCTCAACGCCTTGACTGCGCCTAGAAATTCTGTCCATAAAAGTTATGAACAGAATCGGTGACAAAGGGCAGCCTTGGCGGAGTCCAACCCTCACCGGAAACGTGAGTCAGGCTCCATTTCTCCAAAATATACTAGCTTAATGCTAATTTACATTGGCTTTGCCATATACATGCTACTGATTAGCATTAGTGACGTGAAGTGAAGTGAATTATATTTATATAGCGCTTTTCTCTAGTGACTCAAAGCACTTTACATAGTGAAACCCAATATCTAAGGTACATTTAAACCAGTGTGAATGGCACTGGGAGAAGATGGGTAAAGTGTCTTGCCCAAGGACACAACGGCAGTGACTCAGATGGGAGACGCTGGGATCGAACCTGGAACCCTCAAGTTGCTGGCACAGCCACTCTACCAACCGAGCTATACCGCGCATTAGCGATTTTACGTGGCTATTTCAACAACTCTAAATTTGGTAATGAAAATTACTAGGGGTGTAATGATTCGTTTGTAACAACGATTCCATTTGAATCATAACTTGATGTTGCCGATACAATTCAGATAGGATATTAGTTTATTTTAAAGGATACAATCCAAAACGTTTGAAATCGATACAGTAACTTTTTAGCACAAAAAAAAATCACCCAGTGTAACACAAAAGTACCAAAATCTGGTACCGGTATCGGTTCTCAGGTATCGGGAATTGGTTGTTGATGTTGAGACTTTTATTAGTACCGGTAGATTGCACAGTACAGTACATATTCCGTACAATTGACCACTAAATGGTAACACCCGAATAAGTTTTTCAACTTGTTTAAGTCGGGGTCCACGTTAATCAATTCATGGTATAAATATATACTATGAGCATAACACAGTCATCACATAAGTTAATCATCAGAGTATATACATTGAATTATTTACAATCGTACCGTATCTGTTCAAATTTTACCTACTTACTAACGAGAACTACTTTGTACAAAAGCAGACTTTTATCAAAATAAGCTCTTTTTTATGCTACCAAGCCTTGAAGATCAATACAGTACAATATAGCTGACCTTTTCCTCTCAGCGCAGTTATGTCAATTCACTGAAGCCAGCTATTGAGTTTGTGTATTCCCATGGACAGGCTTAAATACCTCTAATTGATGCATGCGGGGTAAGACTGACAATTCAAACAACACACAATTTATTCACAACAAGATTTCATCGCAGCAAGATGAGAACTATGAAGTTATTATCCAGTCCCAACTCAGGGTTGGATGGTGATGGCATCATAACTGGTCTGTAACTAGAACCTGCCTGCACCACTCACACTATGAGTGGGCCCTAATGGCAGGACGATGGATCCAAAGTGAGGAGGGTAATCCAAGCTGCAGTGCTGCTGCTGCACCCACAGTAACCTCTTCCTCCTTTTCAGGACCACTGCAGTGAATCAGCACATCATCATCATCATCATCATCATCATCATCTGGCACATGCGGCAGCGACCGGGCCGAGCTATTCTGGATGGCCACCAAATACACTTTCATTTCCCACCCACCTCCAAGCTTTTCTTCACCTCCGCCTACTCCCTTATTGTATCTCCAATCTCAGCTATTAAAGCTGACTTTAAGTTCACATCAACAACTTTTCATCTTGGAACTTTTCATTACTCCAACCTCTGTCCCTGGTGTCAGTCCCTCTAACCTCTCACACTGACGAACAGATGCTACCCAAAGAGCTTTTCTAAAATGATAGCAAGCTTATACACAAGGCTCTATTGTGGGTTTAAAGCACACTTTGTCCCAGACAGGATCAGGGGAGGTGAGGGGTTTCCTCCAAAAAAAGGGAATCTGTAATTGGTAGATTGGCACATAGAGAATTGAAAGGAGGCAGTAACTTACCATTTGAAGCAGCGGGGGAACACAACATTCTCTGGCTATGCCATGATGCAGAGCCCCTCCAAACCTGCAGGCAGATAGACAAAATGATCGGTTTAATTTGCGAGTCGATAAAGATGAATAAATATGAGCAAAGCCGATAAAAGATGCACTGTACAAAAGGATATGGTCGCAACCTTATTGGATAGGGTTTTTTTGCGCAAAAAAACAAACGATGCTAATGCAAAAATGCTTTAATCATATGGTGTTTTTTTCCACTGGCTGAAATGTCACAGATACATTCTAAAACAGGGGTGTCAAAGTCAAGGGCCGCGAATAAAATATCTATGGCCCCCGGGATGATATTTGATTCGTATTACAAACTCCGTTTCCATATAAGTTGGGAAATTGTGTTAGATGTAAATATAAACGGAATACAATGATTTGCAAATGCTTTTCAACCCATATTCAATTGAATGCACTACAAAGACAAGATATTTGATGTTCAAACTCATAAACTTTATTTTTTTTTTGCAAATAATAATTAACTTAGAATTTCATGGCTGCAACACATGCCAAAGTAGTTGGGAAAGGGCATGTTCACCACTGTGTTACATCTTTTGTTTTAACAACACTCAATAAACGATTGGGAACTGAGGAAACTAATTGTTGAAGCTTTGAAAATGGAATTCTTTCCTATTCTTGTTTTATGTAGAGCTTCAGTCGTTCAACAGTCCGGGGTCTCCGCTGTCGTATTTTACGCTTCATAATGCGCCACACATTTACGATGGGAGACAGGTCTGGACTGCAGATGGGCCAGGAAAGTACCCGCACTCTTTTTTTACGAAAACACGCTGTTGTAACACGTGCTGAATGTGGCTTGGCATTGTCTTGCTGAAATAAGCAGGGGCGTCCATGAAAAAGACAGCGCTTAGATGGCAGCATATGTTGTTCCAAAACTTGTATGTACCTTTCAGCATTAATGGTGCCTTCACAGATGTGTAAGTTACCCATGCCTTGGGCACTAATGCACCCCCATACCATCACAGATGCTGGCTTTTGAACTTTGCGTCGATAACAGTCTGGATGGTTCGCTTCCCCTTTGGTCCGGATGACACGATGTCGAATATTTCCAAAAACAATTTGAAATGTGGACTCGTCAGACCACAGAACACTTTTCCACTTTGCGTCAGTCCATCTTAGATGATCTCGGGCCCAGAGAAGCCGGCGGCGTTTCTGGATGTTGTTGATAAATGGCTTTCGCTTTGCATAGTACAGCTTTAACTTGCACTTACAGATGTAGCGACAAACTGTATTTAGTGACAGTGGTTTTCTGTAGTGTTCCTGAGCCCATGTGATGATATCCTTTAGAGATTGATGTCGGTTTTTGATACAGTGCCGTCTGAAGCATCGAAGGTCACGGTCATTCAATGTTGGTTTCTGGCCATACCGCTTACGTGGAGTGATTTCTTCAGATTCTCTGAACCTTTTAATGATATTATGGACCGTAGAGGTTGAAAACCCAAAATTTCTTGCAATTGCACTTTGAGAAACGTTATTCTTAAACTGTTTGACTATTTGCTCACGCAGTTGTGGACAAAGGGGTGTACCTCGTCCCATCCTTTCTTGTGAAAGACTGAGCATTTTTTGGGAAGCTGTTTTATACCCAATCATGGCCCACACCTGTTCCCAATTAGCCTGCACACCTGTGGGATGTTCCAAATAAGTGTTTGATGAGCATTCCTCAACTTTATCAGTATTTATTGCCACCTTTCCCAACTTCTTTGTCACGTGTTGCTGGTATCAAATTCTAAAGTTAATGATTATTTGCAAAAAAAAAAAAGGTTTATCAGTTTGAACATCAAATATGTTGTCTTTGTAGCATATTCAACTGAATATGGGTTGAAAATGATTTGCAAATCATTGTATTCCGTTTATATTTACATCTAACACAATTTCCCAACTCATATGGAAACGGGGTTTGTAGAACCGGCCCGCAGGCCACAGCCGCCTGCTGCTGTTTTACACGCACCAATACTCCATCAGTTTTGGTGCAAGGAATTTTCAAAATGGGGTCCCAGGGACCCCCATCAAGTCATAAAAATTGGTCTTCCGCAGTAAATTTGTGGGGTCCCCTTTTTTGTAAGCATTTTGAAAACAAATGATAAATGTATGCATTATCCTGTTATATCTCACATTCTATATTGTGTTTTGGAAAAAGATTGTCATAAACATTACTTAATTCATTTAAAAAAATTATACAAAAGAAAACACATTTTTATGCATATGTTCATTTATTCAGTTATAAACATTCATTCACTTCATCTTTCCTTCATGGATCTAAACTTTACTGCTGCCGGTATTTTTTGTCTATATTTTAATTGAAATAGTTTCAGAATATGTTTGTTCTATTTTTGGCCAAAGTAAGACAAAGAAGACAATCTGAAGTTGTCTTTATTTTTTGGTTTTAATGCCATGATTTTAATAGTCTGGCCCGCGCGTGCACAGATTTTCCTCAATGCGGCCCCTGAGCTGAAATGAAATTGACACCTCTGGTCTAAAACATATGAAGTAGTTCTACTGTGCGCACACACACATGGCAACATGTTGCAATTTGATCAGTTTTTGGTGTGTTCAGATTAGGACTAGAGCTATATCCATTTGCAAACATTTCTGGGCCTTATTTTGAAAAACAGAATGACAAATGTGGAATAATAAAGTACTATTCATTTCTTCACACAAAAAAAGCACCACTGAGACCTCCATATTTGCAAAATTATCAGTGTGTGCAGGGGGTGTGGTATTTGAGACTGAAGGCTGTAGTACATAAATTTGTAGTACAAGTGGTTGTTTCTATCATCCATCCATCCATCCATCCATCCAGCCATCCATACATTTTCTACCGCTTATTCCCTTCGGGGTTGCGGGGGGCGCTGGAGCCTATCTCATATTGGACCATATTAGAGTTCCTCATTATGGACTAACATATTTCCAGTTTCCACGCCCATTCAATGCCACATGATTATTTTTTTAAATCCTCATTAATTTGCAATCTATTCAAATGCGTCACTATCTAGAGCAAAAGACACTGCAGTGACTGGCAATGAAGCAGCACAGATATGTGCCTCAGTGTTCTCTACTTGTGTCAGAAACTGAAGGGAGGGAGTGCGCAGGGGAGCAGAGCACGGGGAAACCCTTGTTGTTGTTGGTTTTTTTTGCATACTTTTTTCCTGGATGCTGCAAAATAGGAGTGTCCGCACTCGGTGGAACGTTTTAAAATCACGTGACTTGTGACATTTTTTTGCAGAGCCTCGATCGAGCCTTATAAGGCAGTTAGATGGTCTTTCCCTTTTCCTCACAAATGTACAGTGGAGCGTAGTGATTATTAGACACCAGGGATTCAAGCAAGATCGCACAAAGGCAGGAAACTTTTCTGATTTATGGTACAATCATGTGCACTAGATACATATTCCACAATGGCAGCACAGCAAGCTTTGTTTGTGCGACTGAAGCTGAAGGAATGTGCAGTTTGTCATATTGTTGTCTGACGCAATGCATGCAGGAACAGTTTGTATGAATCAAGCAGGCAATAACACATACACAAAGCCTTTCGAGTGAAGTGGAAATCTGACATGACATCTCAAAAAGATAAGTGTGGTTTACTTGGCCAACACACAAGTCTAGTGATATTGGAAATCCACATTGTTCCATAATAATACAAAACCAAACAATAGAAATGCAAAGTCTAGATGCCCAGATGTGGGAATACCTACAGTCCCCCACACTACACAAAAGCACAGAGCTGCAAATCAACTATTTGTGATTAACTGCCGCAGCTGTCTATCACCGCCTCTGACTGACAATCACACCCTTGTCACGGTTGTCTAATCCAGAGAGACAGACCTTTCAGTCAGTCAACAAAGTACAAACAGCACAGGTACTGATAGTGCTGTGTTAACGACAGCTACGATGAACAGACAAACTCTAAACTGGGCACAACACACCCTTATAAAGAACACTTGACTTTAATCAAGTTTGTTCATTTAAAATGTTTCTCCCTTGTGACCAAATGTGTTATAGTAGTGAATGCTGGTAAAAAAAACAAACAACTCATGCAATCAGATACTTTCAAATTAATTAATCGAATCAACCAAATGTAAAAATTAGACATTTGAGTGTCTGAGGAGAAGAGATGCAGTTTGTGACAGAAATAGAAAGAAAAAAGGAGACGACGTCAGCAGCATGTATAAAGGTTGTAACTCACACAGTGCGTTTTACACATATGTAAATATTCTCAAGTTCTTAATAATAACTACCGTATTTTCCGGACCATAGGGCGCACTGGATTGTAAGGCGCACTGCCGATGAATGGTGTGATTTTTTTTCACATATAAGGCGCACCGGATTATAGGGCGTATTGAAGGAGTCATATTTTTTTTTTTTTTTTTTCTAAATTGAAAACACTTTCTTGTGGTAAAATAACATGTAATGGTGGTTCTTTGATCAAAATGTTGCATAGCTTATGTTTTACAGATCATCTTCAAGCCGCTTTCTGACAGTCGCTTCCAGATGCGCCGTTTTGTGGGCGGTCTTATTTACGTGTAGCGTAAATACCGGTGTCGCGTGCAAGGACAGGTTTGGAAGAAGTGTCAAAAGACGGAGCTAACTGTTTTAATGACATTCAGACTTTACTTAAATCAATAACGGAGCATCATCTCCTCATCCGGACACAACAACACTGGAAATGTGTCCCGTGAAAACCGTCCGACCGGAACTCTCTAATAAATAAATTTCCTTGGGTGAATAATGTAAACTCATTACACCGGTATGTTTTAGCGCTTTCTTGGCGAGTATACTGACAGAGATAAGTACAAACTTTACACTACTTTATATTAGAAATGGCAACAGCGGAGGATGAATGTCCCATAACAAGAAGATAGAGAAAAATAAGAAGCTTATCGACTACGGTGTTGGCAAGGACAACAAAGGCGGACGGGCACAATTTTTCCGGATTTATGCAGCTCCCAAATACAGATCAGCAGGTACCATAAGGTAAGAAACGTTGCTTTTGCATAATATTGCAAAAGAAAACGCCAGATAATATGTCTTACCTTATACACACACCATAATAATACTTGTATGTTGAAGCACAGTACAATCCTTCAAACGATGCGGCATTATAGCTTACCAAAGTCGTACTAAAACATTTTGATAGATTTTTGAGCGTCGTGTGAAATGGTCTATATTTTCAATGCAACATATAAAATGTTGGTGTTGTTTACTTGAGTCATATTGCCATAATATTGCAGTTTATACGTATCTCTTATGTTTGACTGCCATCTACTGGTCACACTTATCTTTACACCGTGTACCAAATAAAATTGCGTTGAGATCTGTAAGCAAAACCAGAATTATTATCATGGGAAATTGTGTTAGATGTAAATATAAACGGAATACAATGATTTGCAAATCCTTTTCAACCCATATTCAATTGAATGCACTACAAAGACAAGATATTTGATGTTCAAACTCATAAACTTTATTTTTTTTTTGCAAATAATAATTAACTTAGAATTTCATGGCTGCAACACGTGCCAAAGTAGTTGGGAAAGGGCATGTTCACCACTGTGTTACATCACCTTTTCTTTTAACAACACTCAATAAACGATTGGGAACTGAGGAAACTAATTGTTGAAGCTTTGAAAGTGGAATTCTTTCCCATTCTTGTTTTATGTAGAGCTTCAGTCGTTCAACAGTCCGGGGTCTCCGCTGTCGTAGTTTACGCTTCATAATTCGCCACACATTTTCGATGGTAGATAGGTCTGGACTGCAGGCGGGCAAGGAAAGTACCCACACTCTTTTTTTACGAAGCCACGCTGTTGTAACACGTGCTGAATGTGGCTTGGCATTGTCTTGCTGAAATAAGCAGGGGCGTCCATGAAAAAGACGGTGCTTAGATGGCAGCATATGTTGTTCCAAAAACCTGTATGTACCTTTCAGCATTAATGGTGCCTTCACAGATGTGTAAGTTACACATGCCTTGGGCACTAATGCACCCTCATACCATCACAGATGCTGGCTTTTCAACTTTGCGTCGATAACAGTTTGGATGGTTCGCTTCCCCTTTGGTCCGGATGACACCATGTCAAATATTTCCAAAAACAATTTGAAATGTGGACTCGTCAGACCACAGAACACTTTTGCACTTTGCATCAGTCCATCTTAGATGATCTCGGGCCCAGAAAAGTCGGCGGCGTTTCTGGATGTTGTTGATAAATGGCTTTCGCTTTGCATAATAGAGCTTTAACTTGCACTTACAGATGTAGCGACGAACTGTATTTAGTGACAGTGGTTTTCTGAAGTGTTCCTGAGCCTATGTGGTGATATCCTTTAGAGATTGATGTCGGTTTTTGATACAGTGCCGTCTGAGGGATCGAAGGTCACGGTCATTCAATGTTGGTTTCCGGCAATGCCGCTTACGTGGAGTGATTTCTCCAGATTCTCTGAACCTTTTGATGATATTATGGACCGTAGATGGTGAAATCCCTAAATTTCTTGCAATTGCACTTTGAGAAACGTTGTTCTTAAACTGTTTGACTATTTGCTCACGCAGTTGTGGACAAAGGGGTGTACCTCACCCCATCCATTCTTGTGAAAGACTGAGCATTTTTTGGGAAGCTGTTTTTATACCCAATCATGGCACCCACCTGTTCCCAATTAGCCTGCACACCTGTGGGATGTTCCAAATAAGCGTTTGATGAGCATTCCTCAACTTTATCAGTATTTATTGCAACCTTTCCCAACTTCTTTGTCACGTGTTGCTGGCATCAAATTCTAAAGTGAATGATTATTTGCAAAAAAAAAAATGTTTATCAGTTTGAACATCAAATATGTTGTCTTTGTAGCATATTCAACTGAATATGGGTTGAAAATGATTTGCAAATCATTGTATTCCATTTGTATTTACATCTAACAACTCAGAACGCTGCTGCTAGAGTTCTAACAAAGACCAAAAAATGTGAGCTCATTACACCAATTCTTAAATCCTTACATTGGCTCCCTGTACATCAGAGAATTGATTTCAAAATCCTCCTGCTCACATATAAATCACTACATGGTCTAGGGCCGAAGTATATCACCGATATGCTCCCACTATATAAGCCCTCTAGATCACTAAGATCTTCTGAGACCAATCTGTTAACAGTTCCCAGAGTAAACTCAAATCAAGGGAGAGCATCATTCAGTCACTATGCAACAAATAGCTGGAATAAACTTCCTGAAGATGTCAGACTTTCCCCAACTCTGACTACTTTTAAAACTAGACTGAAAACTTTTATGTTCACCTTAGCTTTCAGCTAAATCTTTTAATCTTTTAACGTCCGCACTGTTTTTATTTTTATTGTCTGCATTTTAATTTTGCTTTTATTTTCTTTCATTTCACTTTGTTGTCTGTGAAGCACTTTGAGTCTGCCTTGTGTATGAAAAGTGCTGTACAAATAAAGTTGCCTTGCCTTGCCTAACACAATTTCCCAACTCATATGGAAACGGGGTTTGTACATTAGGCGCACCAGGTTATAAGGCGCACTGTCGAGTTTTGAGGAAAAAAAAGGATTTACGTGTGCCTTATAGTTCGGAAAATACGGTATAGGTTAAGTGGGGTTGTGTAGAAAAATCTGTCCCTCAAGAGGATTTAGTTGGTTGTTGGGGTAATAGCAGGGAATTGAACCTGGCCAAATTCACAAAAGACAGGAGGATGCAACACTACACTATGTGCGCAGACTTCTTTTTGCAGCATGTAGTTATTTGCCTAGAATGTATGCATGTGGGTCTTTTCAGATGTTCAGTCCATGGAAGCACAGTGATATCAGATATGGGTAAAAAAAAATTGAATATTAATTTAAAAAAATAGACAGAACCCATGAATGGTAACTGGGTGCTCAGCTCTGCAGTGTAGAACCATCTTAAAACTTCAGCTGGGACAAAGACTTGATCTACTAAGACTCTAAATAACAAGCGCTAAAGCACTGAAGATTCTCTCTCTCTGTCAACTGTCATGACATTGATGCCTCTATCTCGTCACAGTGACCCCTTCCATTTGTGCGTAAAGCTGTGCCAGTGTCTAACGGTCTTTCAAATGTGCAAAAATGGACGCAAAAACACAGAATTTATAACGTTTCAGGTTTGATAAATTACATTGAATGAGCTAAATTTGTATCTCCTCTCCTCCATCCATCCATCCATTTTTAATACTGCTTATCCTCACTAGAGTCACGGGTAAACTGGAACCTATTCCAGCTGAACCCGGGCGATAGGCACGGCACACCCTAGTCTGGACACCAGCCAATCACATGACACCTATAGACATACAGCCAATCACACTCATATTCAATGGACAATTTAGAGTCTCCAATTAATTTTAGAGATTTGGGCGGTAGCCGGAGTACACGAAGAAAACCCAAGCACGCACGGGAGAATATGCAATCTCACACAGAAATGCCCTAACGGAGATTCTAACCCAGATCTCCTGACTTTGTGGCCTACATGCTAACCACCATTCTACCATGCCTCAAGGCAAACATGCTAGATGGATTGCAGGTGCTATTTTGCTCATTTGACAGATGTAGTCCTTGGTATCAGCTTCACGTGCTATCAAGGTTTCAAATGTTTTTATGCATGCAAACCTATAGTAGATCAGGCTCTATGAATGGTAGCACTATTGGAATATAACATGAGTGGATTTTGCTGTTGAATTCTGCTACCTTGGAAATCAGGGATTTGAATCTTACAAAAAGTCACAATCTGATTGGATTCTGAATTGATTCCCAAATCAACACGATTCTCAATTGAAACCAATTCTTGCAATATACGATTTGGTATAAAAAAATTGTAAAACCTTTTCAAGTTACAGGTCACAAAAGCTCCTCTTGACTGGTGATATACTGTATGACATATACCCCGTAAGTAAGCATGGAGATGGCCTATAAAACGTCTTTTTAAAAATGGATTCTTAAAAATGAAATAAATAAATACAATTATGAATTGATTTAGAATTGGATTAAATAAGAATTGCGATTTGGTGAGTTAGATGAGTTATTGTTCAAAATCAAGAAAGACACTTGCTTTAAAAATTCTCTGGGAAGAACCGAAGAGCCTTTTCCCAAGGATCTCAAACTTTAAGCAAGTCTTTGTGTTCAAGGAAACACACAAACACCAAAAATGTGTTTCCTGACTAAGAATGGTGATTATTGTCCCAGGGCATCATGTGAGCCCAAACAATGATTATGGCTGCTGATCAGATGACAAGCTGAGAGGCGTATTTAAGATGGTTGCACACTCTACAAAGAGCCCTTATGCATCAACTTAGAAATACGGAAAAAATGTGGCGTCATACATGACTACGACGTGTGTGTGTGTGTGTGTGTGTGTGTGTGTTCTTGTATTTCTACCCTTCTTGAGACATCAACAAGGAAAAGTATCTTCCATATGAAGACCGGTGAACAAGTTAGGACCAAAATCATGGTCCCAATACAGAAACCATTGCATCTAAAAGAGAATGTCTCATTTGCACCACTGGTGGTGAAATCTATCAAAATTAGGGTGGTCCAAAAAGGAGGGATTTTTCAAATTGACGGTGTGTCGGTTTTAAAAGTGCTCCCCTTTTGGTCAACATATGAAATAACAAGTGTGTGTACAAATTTTAAGTGCTCCCCCTTTTGGTCAACATATGAAATAACAAGTGTGTGTACAAATTTTAAGTGCTCCCCCTCTGGCCAGCATATGTAATAACAAGTGAGTGTAAAAAATGTAAATGTGCCAAAATAAAAAAATAAATAAATAAATATATATATATATATATATATATATATATAAACATACTGCAATAACTTGAAGTAAATAATGAAGATTAAAAACTAATTACAAATAAAACAAAACAAAAAAATTAACTTAAGGCTTACCTTTTTTATATTTGCCTGGTATGTATATATTATTAATGTTGTAAATACAAATCTTTATATATCTAGAAAGGGTGGTCTTAAAGGGGTAGGCATTTTTCGGAGGTCTCAAGAAGGTAACAAATACAAGAATGTTTGTGTGTGTGTGTCCATCTGTGGCGAGAAACCAATGTGTGTTTGCAGGTGGCGTGTGTGTTTGTCCACCAGTCTGTTCACCAGCCTGTTTGTCAGCAGCAGTTGCACAACGTCAGAGCGAAGCAAACCCAACGCCACCAGTCCACACACTCCCACCTCTCCTCGCTCCCTCGGCACGCAGCCACCGAGATGCTGCGTGAAATATTTAAGAGCGTAGCTGCAGTCAAAGCACAGCAACCTTGGAATCAATGTCACAGGACTAAAAGAGTGGGAGAAGGCGACACGCCGAGTACAAGTGGGAGGACGGACAGGTGACCTGGAAGGCCAAGACAGAATGTGAGGATAAATGGAGCAGCAGCAGGGGAGCCGTAGAGATGGATGATGGCTGGAGTAAAAGTCACGAGAGTGCTTGCGTTTTCCAACCATGCGCTGCTGCTGCTGCATACAGTGTGGCCTGCAGCAGACACACACCCCGCCCGTGTCTGAAACGTGACTTCCGTGTGAGGTGGAGATGGCGGGTTTGGAAGAGGGAGGGAGGGCGAGGGGGGAGGGGGAAGCTGCTGATTACTGCAGTAAAGGAATCCCTCGACTTGAATCAGGGGGTTGCCCCTCGCCTTCCTCTCGCCCCCCTCCCTCGCTGTTTAACTTCCACTGAATCCTGACGTGCCGGTTTCAACGTCTCACCCGCCTCATCTGCACTGCGTTTTACTTTCCGCTGCATTTGACTGCGTAGATGTACTTCCTGACTGGCTTCCAATTACGTAAAACTGGGGCCTCACTGTAGACTAAAGGAAACAGAGGTATAAACACAGGTCATTTTAGACTAAGGCTAAAATGCTGCTTACCAGCTGAAAAAAAGGCTAGAAAAATTATTTAAACAGGTGACGACATGTACTGTATATTGTACAACAAGGATAAGGTTGCCAAACGTCCCTTAAAAAACGGAATTGTCCTGTTTTTAAAGACATAAGTATGTATTCCGCAACTAGTTGTCAAGAGACGCACCTTGTCCCGTAGTTTTATTTATTTTAGCTCCATCCTATCTCGCTGATTGTATTGTACCATAGGTCCCGGCAAGAAATCTGCGTTGTAAGAACTACGGCTTATTAGTGATTCCCAGAGCCCAAAATAGTCTGCGGGCTATAGAGCATTTTCTATTTGGGCGCCGATCCCGTGGGTGCTTCGGGGCCCGGGCACCCACGGACAATGCCAAGCACTCACGTGGGATTGATGGCAAATTTCATTCGTTCAAATAATTTTTAAAACATCAATATTGTTGTTGTTAATTTAGTGGCAAGCTTGGTCCCTTTTAAATAATAAAAAAAGGTAACACATAGTCTATAATTATCAAAACCTAACAAAGATTTCATTGTGCCCAGTAATGTACTAATGACACACTTATCTTGACTTTGGACACACTGCACACGACCGAATGAAGAACATACTTCCTCAACAGCCATACATGTCACACTAAGGGTGGCAGTATGAACAATGCCAACACTGTCATAAATATGTGCCATATAGTGAAACCACACTAAACAACAACGACCAACACATTTTGGAAGAATTTTTGCACCGCAACACAACATAGACACTGGAGAACAAATTCCCAGAATTCCCTGCAGCACCAACTCTTCCGGGATGCTATAATATAAACAAACGCCATTGGTGGATCTACACCTAACATCCACTGTAATGATACCACGTACAATAGCGTATCTAATCGATACTACTATGATGACATCAATATTTTTTGGCATCACAACATCTTCTTTCGTTTTTTTTAAATGTATATTATGTTTATAAACTCAGGAAATATGTCCCTGGACACATGAGGACTTTGAATATGACCAATGTATGATCCTGTAACTACTTGGTATCGGATTGATACCCAATTTTGTGGTATCATCCAAAACTAATGTAAAGTATCAAACAATAACTGATTATTACATTTTAACAGAAGTGTAGATAGAACATGTTGAAACAGAAAATAAGCAGATATTAACAGTAAATGAACAAGTAGATTAATAATACATTTTTTACCACTTGTCCTTAATAAATTTGACAAAATAATAGAATGATAAATGACACAACATGTTACTGTGTATGTCAGCAGCTAAATTAGGAGCCTTTGTTTGTTTACTTAATACTAAAAGACAAGTTGTCTTGTATGTTCACTATTTTATTTAAGGACAAAATTGCAATAATAAACATTTGTTTAATGTACCCTAAGATTTTTTTGTTAAAATAAAACCAATAATGACATTTTTTGTGGTCCCCTTTATTTAGAAAAGTTCCGAAATAGTTTTGGTCCAGGCAACTTCTTGACAAAATAATACAGTCATGTATATGAACATGTTGGCAATATATATATATATATATATATATATATATATATATATATATATATATATATATATATATATATATATATATATATATATATATATATTTTAAGTAAGGAATTAACACACAGTGTTTATTGAAATCTGTCTACCAGTAATCATCATATGTTTCCATATGCATTAAATTCCAGTAAGCATAATGATTTTATTTTCTTAATGTGACAACTTAACAGTAGGCCTGGGCCGATAACACATTTTGCTGGACGATATATTGTCCCAAAAGCTATTGCTTAATTTAATTTGAGACTAAATTAAGCACTGATGTAATCATAATATGTTATACTAATAATGCAAGTGACTCTTGAAATGCAATACATTTTTATTTCTTAACAATATTTTTTATCATTATAATTGGAATGTCAACAACTTTTAATCATCCCAAATAAGTAAACAAACGATAAAAATAAAATGGACTCTCAATATCTGTTAGCAAAGATTGCACTTCAATAAATACTGAACATCTTGAAGTTAAGTTCTTTTACCCAATTGGAAAACCTGAGTCTGGTAGTTTGTTTTGTCTTTTTTTTTTTTTGTTACCATGACTTTCCAACAATTTGGTCTACTTGCTCCTTTGTCCGTGTTGATGGACTCATCTTTCTACTTCGGTTTGAAGACGAATATTCTCGGGACATTTGGCTTTGGCAAATGTTAGCTGGAGCCTATCACAGCTAATTTTGTGTGAGGAGTGGTGTACACTCTGGAGTGGTCACCAGTCAATTAAATGGCACATACTGTATAAAAAAACAACCGTTCACGCTCACATTTATACATACCTAAGGACAATTAAGAGTCTCCAATTAACAAGAAAGTTATTGGACTGTGTGAGTAAGCCCACAGAAATCGCACACAGACACAGCAAGAATACACAGAAATGTCTGAGCTGGACTTGATTGCAAAGCTGTGGTTGTCAGCAGAGCATCTTTTTGAGTGAATGATGAAATGAAAACTGTGGATTGTTGTTGTTGTGACAAAAGAACAAATGTGATGCACCTGATTTGTATTCTAACTCTCACTTTTCTGCTGAAATAAAACCCTGTGTACGCACTGACAGCTTTGCTTTATTTTGGCTTAGTTGAATATAACATGAGGTTTAAGACATCTGTTCTCCCCCTCAAGGAACAAAAACCTGAGCATTTTTTGAAGTGTGCGAATGTGATACAGACACCAGTGCTGAAGAATAATGTCGCTGACATAATTCCCATTCCGTGGTGCCCTTCCGGGGATGTGGAGCACTCCGTCATTTATCTGCACAATGGCTGCATCCATCTATGTGCTAATATACAATCTCAGGCAGCTAGGTTCAAAATAGCGCGGCGAGTCTCCCAAAGTCATTCATAAAATGATTTGTAAAGTGGATCTTTTGTTACATCTATGTTAGAGAAGCATTCTCTAGGCATCACTCGGAATGAAAAAAGTCTTAATGTCCGCCCTGTTTATTGGACACAGTTTGCTGGTAGGAGTCATAAGACGAAGACAGATTTATAGTTTAAAGGATATTGGATCAATTTGCTAGTGGCCAAGTCAAGTCATGAGGTGTTCAATCATGTTGCCGTGACAAAAAAAATGCAAGGGCCATGGTCAAGGTGGGATGAGTTGGAGCAGTTGTATCCTAATTGTATTCAGAACACTTACACTCGCAAATACTCATTAAATGGGCTGATGTGAACTGGATGGCCAAAATTTCCAATAACAATGCATGACCTTAACACTCGCTTGACAATTTGAAGGATTTTGTGGGTATTGCAAGGAGAATTGCAGAAAAAGGAAGTGTAGCTACAATCATCAGAGAAAAGAAGGGAATACATACAAACGATGAGCCCCTCACCCCCATTCATTAACCTGGCAAGGCAACCGAATGCGTGTGTTTTTTTTTCCTCTGGTTGTTTCCAGATTTATTGCTCTTCTATCTCACATTAAGGGACTGCTGAGTCCGGCACTTTAAATTTCTTCTCCTCTCAACTGCGTCTAAATGCATTATTCACTGTTGCCAAGAAATAAGCAAATGTCAACTCAAGTAATGCAAGTAATAAACACTGCATCGTTTGCAATAATAAAATAAATGTAACTGCAAAATGTGTATTTGTATGCAACACCCTCAAAAAAATTATATTACTTAATCATATATTGAACATCTTGACTCAGGGTGCCGCAATCCGATATTAAAATCGGAAATCGGTCCGAGAATCCGGAAAATCATTCATCCGCTTTAAACTCCTCCATATTGGACTTCCTCTTTCACGTTTCTTGTCACGGGATGCAGAGACGGCATACAAAGTGCAAGCAAAATGTATTAAATAAGAAAAATAGTGCGGCAGGGAAGTGCACAAAAAGGAAAAACAGTCCAAGGAGGCGCAGGGAAAGCTGTGCAACATGTCAGTACAACGCACACAAAATCAAGAGGACAGGGCTGGAATATAAAGCATCCTAATTGGCAACCAGGAACAGGTGTGTCCTGGTTGCCAGTAAGGGACAGGTGAAGAAGCCAGCGCACAGATGGGAGAAGTAGTGGCAAATAGAGGAAAAAAGGAAATGGAAAATAAAGAGGCGCGCTGGACAGGAAATAAAATTAAAAAAAAATCCATAATCTAATAATTCTAATGAGAGAACATAACATGCACTTTCCTTAAAGCGGGACTACACTTTACTTGAAATGTTTTCTATCATTCACAATCCCTATGTAAGATAAGAACACATATGTTTTTCTTTTTTTTGCATTCTCTGTATGGCAAGTATGAGGTGTCGAACAATTCAGCTAATGGGAGTACTCTATTCACCCATAAAGATCTCTCTAAAAAAACCATCCAAAGACAGCCAACAATACTGAAAGGTAATTATAGATTACAAATCATGTCCCTCACCCGGATAGTAGAAGGTTGTGGCCATAAACCGAGAAGTCTAACTTATACCTGGGGATGGCGAGAAAGACACAAAAAGACACTCTTTTGCTGCACTTTTTTTTTAACCCTTCATGAGGATTATGATCTATTTTTCATCTAAACAGGAAGATATGAAAATCCAATCAGTCCGCATCCCAGTGAGAGCAGACATTGTATAGTAAGGGCCTGATTCACTAAAAGTTTGCATGTTCTAACACATGTGCAAACCTGATGGCACACTCAAAGCTAATCTACTAAACTAGTGCAAAGAAGATTGCGAATTTTGTTTATTGTTCACAATCATCATGAAAGACATGAGAACGAATGGATTTTGTTTTAATGCATTCAAAATATTAAATACCTTATATTACCAAATAAACGCCCTTGGGCAAAAAACCACCCATGTCCTTATAGCCGCCCGGGGTCTGACCCCATTTTGTGAATTAACCGCCTCTTCCTAATAACCGCCTATGTCCAAATAGCTGCCCATGGGCTGTTATTTGCATAACAGAGATTAAAATCATATTGATTTCATTAAGCCTAATTTATAAGCTAAAAGGAAAAGCAAAGGTGCAGTAATTCTGGTAATTACGGTAACAGCAGACGCAGAGAGTTACATGCCAATCAAAGGCTTAACGAAATCTGTGCCGTGATGGCTTACGTTACGTGGGGATTCTGGGTAATCAACATATTGCAATGGGTCACCGCATATAGCGTAACACACACTCAACGACAACAACAAACCCACGAGGAAAAGTTTCAACATGGCAAGCAACAGTAGCAGTGAGTTGAATGAACAGGATACCAGTACACCACAACTGATGGACGGGAATACTTTAAGGGGGATGAAGAAAGTTTGACTTAAAGTTCAAGCTAGCGGTTGTGAAGTATGCGGAACAGAATTCTGGTTTGGCAGCGGCCAGGCAGTTTAACGTTGACCCAAAACGTGTACGAGAATGGAAACAAAAAAGGGAGAACTACTATCTCAGTCGGCAATCGATGAAAAACGGGCTCGCTTATCTGGTGGAGGTAGGAAGAAAGTGAGCGAGGAGCTTGATGCTAATTTGTGTCAGTGGATACATCACGTTCGTGAACTGAACCACCGTGTGTCCCGCAAAATTATCCGCATTAAGGCCAGGGAGTTGTATGCCACCGCGAGTGACACGAGAGACACCGGGGTGGTCTTTGGTGCAACGAGTGGCTGGCTTAATCAATTCCTCATGTTGATCTCTTGTTTTTTTGTTTGTATGTTTACAATAGCTTTTACATTTAAAGTTTTTTGTACGAAAAAAAAATACTGGACAGTAACCATTGTAACTAAATAATAGCCTGGTGCAGGCTTGTGCAAAAATAAATAAAAGCCTTGTGCAAATAACCGCCTGCTTCTTTTAAACGCCTGTTTCCAAAATTGATTTTGTGAAATAAACGCCCGGGCTACTATTTGGTAATATACGGTAAACGTAAATAAAAATCTGCTTACAGCGGAGCCAATGGGAGGTCCTCTATTTCGCTCATAAATTCCAATAAATAACCATTTAAAAAGCGCCAAGAATACTCCAATTACATTTTGTGACTTGGATATTAACCAAGTATTGGTGATATTGTTATTATAAGGTCTAATGCAGGAGAACTATTTATAGCTGCAACGTGATCACTTCCGTGTGACCCTATGTTTACATCATCGAGTGGTCTGCTGTTTCCGCGCATCTTTGCTCCCTGTAAGCTTTCTTGTAGATCATAAATAATGTCTCTCACCTGAAAAGTAAATGGGAGAGGATATAATCTGACAAGTTGGTACACTTTGACAGCCATTTAGGACCTGGAACTGGCGAAAAAGACAGGATAGGCGCTTGTTCCCCCACCCTGTTTCTTTGCGATGATTATGAGACATTTTTCATCTAAATGGGAATATATGAATATCCTAGCAGTCGGCATCCTAATGACAGAAGACATTGTACAGTAAGTGATGTTTAATTTGGTTTGTTGGCTCTCATGAAGTCTGCAGTGAGTAATAATTAGTGATGAAGAAAAAAAAAGCAAAGGTTATGTGTTTTTTAAATTAATGCACCGCATATGCTTAAAATTATGAAAATAAATAAATATTAAATGTTATTATAAATGTGCCCGTTACTACATTACATATATACTTACATCATGTATATAATACTCTAATGCAGGTGTTTGGGTGTTTTTTTAGGGGATCTTTAGGCAGAATTGAACGGTTCGCATAGACTCCATTGTAAGCAGACTTTTGATCGCATTTATTTAATATTTAGAATGCATTAACAAAAAAAAACATTTCATAATGATTGTCAACGATAAGCAACATTCCAAAAAAGTGCAGTTCTCCTTTAAGTAAGCAGAATAAGGAGTGCAATCCATCTTGCATCTCTGTCTTCATTAATCTGCAAAATATATGCTGAATGTCAGAACCCCCACAATACTGGGTGGAGAAGATGCAAATATAATTATTTAGCACGCAAAATGTGATTTATCAACACTGATCACTGTTTTGCCAGCAATTATTTAGCACGTGTCAGAAGGACGCGCAAACTGACAGCTCCACACACAGCTGCGGGAAAGGTGCTCGCGCTGCACAGACAGGCAATGGACAGGCGAGAATCCTACGTCCTACGTGTGTGTGTCAACACTGAGCCGGAGTAAGTGCAGCCTCTCTCCAATGAGTGCACCTTCAGTGGTAGGGGAGTTTCGAGGGTGTGGGGGGGACTTATGCAAGCATTTATTTATGATTTAGAATGCATTTAAAAAAAGGACAACATATGCATGCTTCTCTCACATTAAGATTGTGAATAATAGACACAAATGTTTTAAATGTGCAGTTCCCCTTTAAGGTGAAAATTAACATTAGGGTAAGGCAGTACTTCTCAAATATTTTCTGATGTGCCCCCCTTAGGAAGAAGAAAATATGTTGTGACCACCCCACTCTTCACAGTGAATATAAATATTGTATGAATTGTCTATAAAATTGTTATAACTATACCTCTGCATAACATTGTAAGCTTATTAACATTGAACGAAACAACACACAGGTCTTTCTTCGTCCCCCACCATGGTTACAGTGAAGCCAAGTGCTACATACGCTTCATCATATTCTGATACGGCAAAAAAAGCATGTTCCCCGATGTAACATGTGCCCCCCCTGACATTGTACCGCGCCCCTAAAGGGGGGCCCGCCCCACTATTTGAGTAGGACTGGGGAAAGGGAAAGGGTCTTGTATGGGCCACTTTATTTTTCAAAACAATTACGTTGGACCATAATTCAAGTTCAGATTTTCATTAGTTAATTGTCAGTAGTTAGCAAGTTATAATGTTGCGAAAGTATTCCATCCATCCATCCATCCATTTTCTACCGCTTGTCCCTTTCGGTGTCACGGGGGCTGATGGAGCCTATCCCAGCTGAATTCGGGCGGAAGATGGGGTAAACCCTGGACATGTCTCCACCTCATCGCAGGGCCAACACAGATAGACAGACAACATTCACACTCACATTCACACACTAGGGCCAATTTAGTGTTGCCAATCAACCTATCCCCAGGTGCATGTCTTTGGAGGAGGGAGGAAGCCGGAGTACCCGGAAGGAACCCACACAGTTACGGGCAGAATATGCAAACTCCACACAGAAAGACCCCGAGCCTGTGAATGGAACCCAGGACCTTCGTATTGTGAGGCATACGCACTAACCTCTGTTCCACCGTGATGCATTTTATTTTTATTGTGTGAATGCTCTAAAGTAATTGTTACTATTATTATTATTATCATTAATGTCACTTAGGTTTCATTGTATCAACATGTATATCCATGTGTGTAGTCCCCACCTTTAGGTACCTTACAGGCTACACCACCGTGCTGTAAGGGTTAAACATTGCAACTAGAAACAGAATAAATCTGCAGCAGGAAGTCTGTCCCACATTCTCCATTCTAGATAAAGCAGCCAAACGGCGCTTGTTGGAAGAAAGCAGAGTGCGACAGTTATCGCGGTCAAACTTATGTAATAAAAAAGAAGTGGAAAACCAATTACAGACAATGAAATGTCCTGTCCTAGTCTTCAATGCCACAGTATTACACAATCTCAAACACTGAGCAGACAGTTAAAAGCACAGTACGTCACACATAAGACGATGTCAGTCGGATTTTTGTTCTGCAATGCAGAGTTGACAGGCTAGTTCAAAGTAACACAAAAATGCAACAGTGATTACCACACGCAATAAATAAATCCCACTTAATCTGTAATACCATTTTAATAAATTGGCTTTCAGACTGTGCATATGCGATGATTAATTAACGCCAGCTCATGCCTTGCATACTGTAATCCACATGACAAACTCCCAGCTGTAGATAAAACCATTTCTATAACATTTAGGCTACCATCCTATGTACTGCACATACTTCCACCTCACCTGACCTCTCTACGCCTTTCTGGGATTGACAATGTTGGAATCTGCTGCATTATTAAATAGCCAAGCAGGCTTTCACGCTTCAGTATTGAACATAGCTGGTGCTCCATTGAAGCATGATTTTCTAAGAATTCCTTTCAACATGCTATTTCTGTAGTCTTCTGGTTTTTTGTGAGCTCAACTGAAACAAATGGTACACATAATGTGTCCTTTCAGTATACACTATACATATAGCAGTATGGGGGTGGGTGGTCATTCTTTCTACACAGGCACGATATGACCCTTTATGATCGCTCATTCGCCAGATGGCACTAGCTACTTTGTGTCTGTGGTCATTGCATTGCAAGTCACGCAACACTCAGGCCCTCAGAAATGCTATAGAGCAAAGGATGAAGCAACATTTCCCTGCTTCTTCATTCTACTCTTTCATCAGTTTTCCTCAGACCGGGCTGTCTTTCAAAGACATACGCAAATCTTGTCCTGCACATGAATGCCGCACACAATCACTATGCTGTCAGCCAGGCAAGCACTGATCTTTGGGTGATCCTTCTAGCCTGCAGCCTCTGCACAGCAGGCACCTTGCATCCCAATCAATGCTGCTGAATAAGCACTGTTTCCTATTATGCACCCTTTACCTTCTTCCCACCATTATCAGGGGTCTTAGCCCTATGCATGTACAGTTCTTGCCCAATTTAAGCTGTCCTTGTTGTTTCTGTACCATAGTGGAAATCTGAACCAATACCAATAACTTCCAGACCTTTTCAACCATTAACGATAACCAAAATATATGCATATATTTACACAAGATTTTGTAAGAAGAAATTAATTCAACAGTGCACACTTCTGCCCAGAATGTAGACACTATACTACAAATATACAAATCTATCGTACGGATAAGGGTATTGTCATTGTTCTACTTATCTAATATTGAGTACAAATATCCTTCCTATTAAAATTCTGACCCATGCAAACACATAAAATCATTGGATAGAGCAAAAAAGAGTTGGAATTTATTGATATTTCAACTTTTTAATTATGTCATTAATAAACAAGCAAATGAGACATTCTGAATATGATTTCATGAAATTAAAAAGAACTATCTGTCCAACACAACGTAGATAAAAGAGGCCAATATAACTGAGCCCATAAAATTCTGCATTATCGTTCAATCAATCAATCAGTCAATTAATGTTTATTTATATAGCCCTAAATCACAAGTGTCTCAAAGGGCTGCACAAGCCACACTATCGTTAGCGACAACACCGAAACAAGTGAAATCACATCTATTGTTGATTGACAAAAATGAAATAAATAAAACTATATCTTTCCCTGGCACTAATAAAAAAAGGCAACATTCAATTGTAGAAAAAATAAATCAGGATTCAAAAAATGAAATGCATTTTTTCCACACAAAAAAAAATCATAAAAGGTAAGTAACTAAAGCCTGTGCCTTCAGATGAACCATGAAGTTAAACATAAGCAACAGCCGCAAATTCCGGACTATAAGCCGCATATGCTTTGAACCCTGCGACTTATAAAGGTGCAGTTTATTTATGCTGACATGCCATAATGCAAAATAGTTTTTTTCAAAAACAAGCAAAGACTCTGAAAAAGTGTGTTATTGTTTGAGCTAGGGCGCCATCTTTTGGACAAGTTTGCTCACTGCAGGTGCTGCAGTGCTATTCTGTTTGATTTAAACCAGAAAAAAGTGCCATTCCGTCCTCGAGTCGTCCCAGCGAATCTACTCATATGGATTCCTCATTCATCGCTCCAAGTAACGTTTGTAAGTTTTACAATATACCTAAAACAATTCTTATTAACTAAACCATCCCATGTTAGATGTCTGTACGAGTGTTTTCATGCATATTTGTATGTGCTATTGTAATGTAATGAAGCTACCGCCATTAGCATTAGCCAATATGCTAACACGTTTACGAGTGTATGCGTTAGTATTATTAACCTACAATGGCATTTTTTTGTATTGTTTCAGTTTTCTAAATTCACCAAAACGTCATCGTGGACTTTATGTAGTCTGTTGAAGAGCTAGCTTCTGCAGCCTGTGGGTCCATGATGATTATGTTTGATCAGCCGTTTTACTGCAATGTTACAGACACCGTTTGGAAACAGTTAAGGTCTGTAACTAAACATTTACAAAATCTTTCTGTGCAAATAACTAATTTTACAACATACTGTATGTATCTACGGTTTATAGTCCGGTGCGGCTAATATAAAGACAAATTGTTCATCTTCTAAAATTTCATGTGTGCGGCTTATATACTGTTGGGCTCTATTGTCCGGAATATACGGTACACATTTTGTTGTCAAATCTTTCGCCCTAAAGTCTTTTCTTTCATATTGTTGCCTCTTATCAAACACTTTGTCATCAGTCCTGTGGCTTTACATTTGCTGCGGTCGCCACTATTAACGCTAGGTATCGGCTCAGCAGCACATGCATCTTCGTACCGCCTCCATAAATCTGATGGTGAATTTTTAAGTGACTCATCAGATTTATTGTGTTAAAGCATGTATTTTTCCCTTGCGGTGGAATTTCTGCAGAACAAGTTTACAAACTGCAAGTGAAATGTCTTTTCCTGACACCGTAAAGAAAGCCCACACAAAAAAAAGCCCAGACAAGTGACTGCCGCTGTTGCTTTTCTGCACATATTATCATGGCATCACAAATACGTGACCACACTGAAGGGGAGGGGAAAATTCCAGGAACCAGGCAGCAGGACATGTCACACAGAGCAATGACAAACACAAAAGTTATAAGCCTTTTTTACAGGGCTATTCATTTCAGGGTTTCCCCTTAATGTAATTGAATGCGGCGGACAAACACAACATTTCTATTACCGCCACACCTTGGAAATAAATTGTTTTGTTTTTTTTACTTGAAAACAAATTAAAGTAATATAATATATTACTTTAGAGATGAAATTACACAACATCCGACGCTATTTTTTTAACTTTTACTACCAATCATATGATAACAAACGGCACAGAGGGTGTGATTGCAAACATGAGAAAAACTGACATCAAATCCAAACCACACAGATATTAAACATTACCACAAGCAGGTCGTTACTGTTTGAATGGATAACACAACCTATTATTTGCGCACTAATGACAAGTAGTGTACCGGGAACTCGACCACCGAAAAAAGACTTTGATTACTGAAAACAGTGCATTCAGCACTTTCAGCAATTTCAATACAAAACAAACTAAATATCTTTATGCACAATATCTATTTACAAATTTTTGACCATGTTTCATGGTTTCTACCATTGTTGCTGATTATCTGGATCAATGAGTTCGTCGCTTGAAAGGTTTGCCAGAAAACAATGACTTGAGCACTTGCTCGAGGCAGAACATTCATACTTTGTTGTCCAGTCGTTGTTAAATGTCCGATTTTTGCAATTTATTTTGATTTTTTTTCTAAAGGTTGAATAAGTAGTCTTTTTCTACTCACCCTCTGCTGCTTCACTGTGACACATACCTCGCTGTTACCCCCCGCGGGATTGCGGGAGTACTGCATACATGATCAGCCCGAGTTTGAATGGTGTCATCAAGCCTATTTAGGCGATGTTCGGCGGGCCAAATGAAAAGCTTTGGTGGACCGGATGTTGTCCGGGGGCCGCTACTTTAATCGCCCAGATGTATTATTATCAGTTCATTTTAGCAGGAAATGTATTCATTACCGGACTTATAAAGGTGACGTCGTAATTGCCATTCAAGGTTGATAATTATCAGTAGCTGATATTATCACTCATCCCTATTTAGAAATCCCGGTAGAGATTGCAATGAACTTCAAAGTATTTGTCACAATAAAAAATACAAAAGCGGTCAAGAATCTAATCTACCTTTCCGGGGCAATTCTAGAATGAAATATAAGAAAATAAGTAGACTACTTTTGATGGATTGGTATTGAATATTCATTTGTTGACATAGTGAAAATGATCTGATTTGGTTACAATTCAACACATAATCGCCATAATTGGACGAGTTAAGAGGACAAACTGACAATAACCAATAATAATTATGTTTTTCTAAGTTTGGTTGCCCAGCATTCACCGACAACAATGCAAAGGCAAATATTTTGGTAAGTCAACTAATATCTAACAGCATTCAGACTTCTTATTGAGTGTACATTTAGCAATGCAGCAATTGTGAGACTAAGCAACCCTCTTCACAACATTATAGACCATGAAAGCTTTGGATTGGCCTGAATATAAGACAACTTTTTCAAGGCCAAACATTGCACTGAAAGATACAGTATAGGCCTATGTATTGTATGTCTTGGATGCAACCTTAGTTATTTAATGGGTGCTTCATTGATCACAATTATCCTGCTCACTGATTTTAGATGAGAGCTTCTGTGAACACATAGCTGGTGCTACCTTTGACCACCGATACAATTTTTTTTTAGCTTTATATAAATTTTAGGCTTTGAGTCAGTCTTTTGTATCAAAAATGTATTACCTCTAGGTTGGAGAAAAAAACATCTTGCAAGTTTCACATTCAAAATCTGATTTGGATTCTTTGGGGAAGTCAATTAGGACGGTTTTGAAAACTCACATAAGTGTTAGGTTATCATCTGTTTCTCTTATCTGTGATACTAAGCTTCTGCTGCTTATGCTCTCGCCTCAGTTCCAAAGCCTGACCTAAAGTTATTTTTAAAACAGTAACATCTGTAAAAATACAAATAGATACATTTAAAAAAAATCCAGTTGACCAATTACCAATCACCAAAATGATTCCCGGGCGCGGCCACCGCTGCTGCCCACTGCTCCCCTCACCTCCCAGGGGGTGATCAAGGGTGATGGGTCAAATGCAGAGAATAATCTCACCACACCTAGTGTGTGTGTGACAATCATTGGTACTTTAACTTTAACTTTAACTTACATTCTTAAAGTTTTAGTAGCACGTTTTTGAAAAATGAAGAACAATAGTACAGCATGTTCCAAATCTATTTGCTAGGGGTGTGGGAAAAAATGTATTTGAATTCTAATCGCGATTCTCACGTTGTGCGATTCAGAATCGATTCTCATTTTTTTTAAATCGATTTTTATATATATTTTTATTTTTTATTTTTTTATTTTATCTTGTTTTAATTAATCAATCCAACAAATCAATACACAACAATACCATAACAATACAATACAATTCCAAAACCAAACCCGACCCAGCAACACTCAGAACTGCAATAAACAGAGCAATTGAGAGGAGACACAAACACGACACAGAACAAACCAAAAGTAGTGAAACAAAAATGAATATTATCAACAACAGTATCAATACTAGTTACAATTTCAACATAGCAGTGATTAAAAATCCCTCATTGACATTATCATTAGACATTTATAAAACATTTAAAAAAAAAGAACAATAGTGTCACAGTGGCTTACACTTACACCAGCTTGACAACACACTGAGTCCAATAGTTTCACAAAGATAAAATAGGTCATATTTTTGGTTCATTTAATAGTTAAAACAAATTTACATTATTGCAATCAGTTGATAAAACATTGTCCTTTACAATTATAAAAGCTTTTTACAAAAATCTACTATTCTACTTGCATGTCAGCAGACTGGGGTAGATCCTGCTGAAATCCTATGTATTGAATGAATAGAGAATCGTTTTGAATCGGGAAAAAATCGTTTTTGAATCGAGAATCATGTTGAATTGAAAAAAAAATCTATTTTGAATCGAATCGTGACCCCAAGAATCGATATGGAATCGAATCGTGGGACACACAAAGATTCACAGCCCTACTATTTGCCTCCATCAGTGTGTGAATGTGTGTGTGAATGGGTAAATGTGGAAGTAGTGTCAAAGCGCTTTGAGTACCTTGAAGGTAGAAAAGCGCTATACAAGTACAACCCATAACCACTCCATTGGGCTGTCATAACAAACCCAACCAAAAAACCTACATAATACGTGTCCTCTACTGATTTTTTTCCTACATTCTACAAAGTCAGTAAAGAAAACATTGCATAAAGATATCGCAATGATAAACAAATTAACAATGAACTCTTTCCTGTAATATTTAACTTTAGCTTAACATGATAGCTGCTGGGCTAAATAGTGTGATTATGTTTTTGTAGAGTATACCTTAACATTATATTCCTGTGTGGTTGTGGTTATTGTGTGTGTGAGGGTGACTTTCAGGGCAGACTGCATCATCCCAGTTAAGGCAATGAATTCCTCCCGAGCCAGCAGCTGTTATTTATGGAGCGGAGCCTGGGAATGTTACTTCTGAGGAAACATTGACAGTAGTCTCCCACATGGAAGCTTCATTCCTCTGACCCTGCACTCATTCTCCACGCAAGATCATACAACTGAAGAGTTTAGCTATCAATCAGCCTCAGTAGATGTCTGATTGCATCACTTTCCTCCATAGAGAGGAGGAGGCGCCTGGAAATCGGACTCCATGGAATTGCTGCTCTCTGCCTTCTCGACCGTGTCAGCAGCACTGTCTTTAGTTTTAGTGTGCTCCAGCATGGCATGCAGCAATACGTGTTCTAATTAACTGACACAGACTGGACCAGACACTGTGTAGGTGGTTGCACATGATTAATTTAGCACATATTCCTAGGATATAAAAGGTGGGAATTGGGTACATTGAGTATGTGCAGCTCCATCAACTATCAAGGTACATATAAGATACAGATAAATGCAATACACTGCCGAAAGCAGTGCGATGATACAAAAGTGCACAAGAGGACAAAACAATCATAAATTAAATTATTGAACACAGTATTGACACAGTCCAAGCAATAAGGGTTTTTAATATTGCACAAAGAGAAGAAAAGCATTCTACCACAAATCAATGACACACTTCAATGTAGGCATTGTAGACAATTATGATAATAAATTGATGCCTGTCATATACAGTAATATCCGTAAGGCATGGTTAGCAGCAATATTTTTCCTACACTGCCAACTATATTTCTGGAGCACTTGGGGACCACCACATGCTTCCCACATCAGTGACTAGGGTTAGGTATGGTTTACATATCATATTATCTGATACTAGTGCCGAATGGGTAATGTCTAAACTGGCACTTAGAAAATAAAAACACAGTTGGTCCAAAAACAATCTTTTTATTTTGATGGAATTTTGTGATATGCAATATTTTAATTAGAGTAATAAATTATATTGTAACTAAAGAAATTCACCAATACAAAGTAAACTATGCAACCAATTGGTATAATTATCAAAGCAAGCCAGAAGCAATACAGAACACAGGGAATGTGCAAAATAATTTGTGATATTTTCAGTACTATAAAAGGGGAATTACACTTTTTTTTGGAATTGTGCCTATCATTAACAATACTTATGCGAGACAAGAACACATACGTCTAGACTGCTAACAATGTAGCTAATGGGAGTCATCTATTCCACTCATAAAGCCCTCTAAAATAACATTAGCGTCCATTCACATACTGTGACGTGCATATTAATCCAAGTATTAATGACATTGATTTTATAAGGGCTAACGCGTAGCAACTACTGTTATAGAGGTTACTACTGGGGTGCAGCATCGGATCTCAGGTGAAAAAGTTAATGTTACATTATAAATCATGCTTCTCCGCCATATAGTAGAAGCGTGTGGCCATAGACCGAAAGATTGGTCAAATCTGAAGTTCAATTTAGATCCGAGGACATAGCGAGAAAGAAAAAAAACAACTTTTTTTTTTACCTCTATAGTGAGGATTATGATTAATTTAACAGCTATAGCTTTAACAGCTACACGGGGAACACAAGTCATGTGCTGAAAGATATAAACATCCCATCAGTTGGCATCCCACTGAGAGCATACATTGTACAGTAAGTAATTATTTTATTATGTTCGGAGTTTGTATATCTTGTTTAGCACTTAGCAACTGTGCTACATGATGCTTAGTGTTTCACTAAAGCTGGATCTGCTTATCACTCAGCTTCTAAAACGTGTAGCTCAGCGTCCTTGTATTCAGTCTCAAAAATATAAGGTTCTGGATCATCATTTGTCTCAAATAGTCAATGGGTCTTACAAAGTCTGCCATGATTAGTAGTTGTTGAAAGAAATGTACCGCCGTAATGCTTAAAATGACATAAATACGTAAGTAATGCATGTTGTTATGAATGTGCCTGTTACTACATTACATATATGTATACTTACAGCATGTAAACAACACATTGATGGAGGTTTTTGGATGTTTTTTAGAGCGCTTTTTAGACAGAATAGATCAAAATCCTCTTTACCTGCAGTGTTAGCCACCTCTTGATAGTGTACATTTACAAGTTAGAATGCACAAAAAAAGAAAGATGTGTGCTTATCTCACCAATGATGATAGGCAAAATTCCCCCCAAAAATGCAATTCTCCTTTAAGTGCATACATTCTGCATAATTTGAGCAAAAATGTATAATTGATACACAATTCTGGTGATGTTGGACTACAATATATTAGACTATGTTACAATGCTAGTTAATCTTACATACAAGAGTTGTAAAATAATAATAATAATAATACAGCCTCCTCTCTGAGCTGCCACCTTAACGTGGCAGAGGAGTTTGCGTGTCCCAATGATCCTAGGAGCTATGTTGTCCGGGGGCTTCCATGCCCCCTGGTAGGGTCTCCCAAGACAAACAGATCCTAGGTGAGGGATCGGACAAAGAGCAGCTCGGAGACTTCTATGGAAATGCAAGAACCGAGACTCAGATTTCCGTCACCCGGACGCGGGTCACCGGGGCCCCCCTCCAGAGCCAGGCCCGGAGTTGGGGCACGATGGCGAGCGCCTGGTGGCCGGGCCTGTCCCCATGGGGCCCGGCCGGGCACAGCCCGAAGAGGCAACGTGGGTCCCTCCTCCAATGGGCTCACCACCCATAGCAGGGGTCATAGAGGTCGGGTGCAATGTGAGCTGGGCGGCAGCCGAAGGCAGGGCACTTGGCGGTCCGATCCTCGGCTACAGAAGCTAGCTCTTGGGACGTGGAACGTCACCTCGCTGGGGGGGAAGGAGCCTGAGCTAGTGCGCGAGGTAGAGAAGTTCCGGTTGGATATAGTCGGACTCACCTCGACGCACAGCAAGGGCTCTGGAACCAGTTCTCTCGAGAGGGGCTGGACTCTCTTCCACTCTGGCGTTGCCAGCAGTGAGAGGCGACGGGCTGGGGTGGCAATTCTTGTTGCCCCCCGGCTCAGAGCCTGCATGTTGGAGTTCAACCCGGTGGACGAGAGGGTAGCTTCCCTCCGCCTTCGGGTGGGGGGACGGGTCCTGACTGTTGTTTGCGCTTACGCGCCAAGCAGCAGCTCAGAGTACCCACCCTTTTTGGATTCACTCAAGGGAGTACTTGAGAGTGCTCCCCCGGGTGATTCCCTCGTTCTACTGGGGGACTTCAACGCTCATATTGGCAACGACAGTGAAATCTGGAGAGGAATGATTGGGAAGAATGGCCGCCCGGATCTGAACCCAAGTGGTGTTTTGTTATTGGACTTTTGTGCCCGTCACGGATTGTCCATAACGAACACCATGTTCAAGCATAAGGGTGTCCATATGTGCACTTGGCACCAGGACACCCTAGGCCGCAGTTCTATGATCGACTTTGTAGTTGTGTCATCGGATTTGCGGCCTCATGTTTTGGACACTCGGGTGAAGAGAGGGGCGGAACTTTCTACCGATCACCACCTGGTGGTGAGTTGGCTGCGATGGTGGGGGAGGATGCCGGACAGACCTGGCAGGCCCAAACGCATTGTGAGGGTTTGCTGGGAACGTCTGGCAGAGTCTCCTGTCAGAGAGAGTTTCAATTCCCACCTCCGGATGAACTTTGAACATGTCACGAGGGAGGTGCTGGACATTGAGTCCGAGTGGACCATGTTCCGCACCTCTATTGTCGAGGCGGCTGATTGGAGCTGTGGCCGCAAGGTAGTTGGTGCCTGTCGTGGCGGTAATCCTAGAACCTGTTGGTGGACACTGGCGGTGAGGGATGCCGTCAAGCTGAAGAAGGAGTCCTATCGGGTTCTTTTGGCTCATGGGACTCCTGAGGCAGCGGACAGGTACCGACAGGCCAAGCGGTGTGCGGCTTCAGCGGTCGCGGAGGCAAAAACTCGGACATGGGAGGAGTTCGGGAAAGCCATGGAAAACGACTTCCGGACGGTTTCGAAGCGATTCTGGACCACCATCCGCCGCCTCAGGAAGGGGAAGCAGTGCACTACCAACACCGTGTATGGTGCGGATGGTATGGTGCGGATGGTGTTCTGCTGATCTCGACTGCAGAAGTTGTGGATCGGTGGAGGGAATACTTCGAAGACCTCCTCAATCCCACCAACACGTCTTCCTATGAGGAAGCAGTGCCTGGGGAATCTGTGGTGGGCTCTCCTATTTCTGGGGCTGAGGTTGCTGAGGTAGTTAAAAAGCTCCTCGGTGGCAAGGCCCCGGGGGTGGATGAGATCCGCCCGGAGTTCCTTAAGGCTCTGGATGCTGTAGGGCTGTCTTGGTTGACAAGACTCTGCAGCATCGCGTGGACATCGGGGGCAGTACCTCTGGATTGGCAGACCGGGGTAGTGGTTCATCTCTTTAAAAAGTTGAACCGGAGGGTGTGTTCTAACTATCGTGGGATCACACTCCTCAGCCTTCCCGGTAAGGTCTATTCAGGTGTACTGGAGAGGAGGCTACGCCGGATAGTCGAACCTCGGATTCAGGAGGAACAGTGTGGTTTTCGTCCTGGTCGTGGAACTGTGGACCAGCTCTATACTCTCGGCAGGGTCCTTGAGGGTGCATGGGAGTTTGCCCAACCAGTCTACATGTGCTTTGTGGACTTGGAGAAGGCATTCGACCGTGTCCCTCGGGAAGTCCTGTGGGGAGTGCTCAGAGAGTATGGGGTTTCGGACTGTCTGATTGTGGCGGTCCGCTCCCTGTATGATCAGTGTCAGAGCTTGGTTCGCATTGCCGGCAGTAAGTCGGACACGTTTCCGGTGAGGGTTGGACTCCGCCAAGGCTGCCCTTTGTCACCGATTTTGTTCATAACTTTTATGGACAGAATTTCTAGGCGCAGTCAAGGCGTTGAGGGGATTTGGTTTGGTGGCTGCAGGATTAGGTCTCTGCTTTTTGCAGATGATGTGGTCCTGATGGCTTCATCTGGCCAGGATCTTCAGCTCTCGCTGGATCGGTTCGCAGCTGAGTGTGAAGCGACTGGGATGAGAATCAGCACCTCCAAGTCCGAGTCCATGGTTCTCGCCCGGAAAAGGGTGGAGTGCCATCTCCGGGTTGGGGAGGAGATCTTGCCCCAAGTGGAGGAGTTCAAGTACCTCGGAGTCTTGTTCACGAGTGAGGGAAGAGTGGATCGTGAGATCGACAGGCGGATCGGTGCGGCGTCTTCAGTAATGCGGACGCTGTATCGATCCGTTGTGGTGAAGAAGGAGCTGAGCCGGAAGGCAAAGCTCTCAATTTACCGGTCGATCTACGTTCCCATCCTCACCTATGGTCATGAGCTTTGGGTTATGACCGAAAGGACAGGATCACGGGTACAAGCGGCCGAAATGAGTTTCCTCTGCCGGGTGGCGGGGCTCTCCCTTAGAGATAGGGTGAGAAGCTCTGTCATCCGGGGGGAGCTCAAAGTAAAGGCGCTGCTCCTCCACATCGAGAGGAGCCAGATGAGGTGGTTCGGGCATCTGGTCAGGATGCCACCCGAGCGCCTCCCTAGGGAGGTGTTTAGGGCATGTCCGACCGGTAGGAGGCCACGAGGAAGACCCAGGACACGTTGGGAAGACTATGTCTCCCGGCTGGCCTGGGAACGCCTCGGGATCCCCCGGGTGGAGCTGGACGAAGTGGCTGGGGAGAGGGAAGTCTGGGCTTCCCTGCTTAGGCTGCTGCCCCCGCGACCCGACCTCGGATAAGCGGAAGAAGATGGATGGATGGATGGATGGATAATACAGCAACATTAAGTTAGTGTGACGACCTGCTTGTGTTGGGAAATTGATGTTTAGCATTCTGGTGTTCCTGAATGCACCTCATCATGTAGTGTTGTGTTGTTGGCATGGACTGTGGAGCGCGGCAAAGAAATGCGAGCGAGTTTATAACTGAGCACTACTGTTGCCGTGTTAAGGTCGGCAATAAAGTTGAAAAAGAGGGCCACACTGTGTGCCCCTGTCGGGACGCTACATTACTTATAATACATTAATTGTGCAATATCACCTTCAGGCACTTGTTGCAGGTGGCGGAATCTGCATTCATTGAGCACCAAAAGCTACTTGGTTTTTCGGTATTGCTATTACAGTACAGTTTACATCGGCACCGCTCCCATTATGGTTTCAGTACGCATCCCTACCAGTGACCAGCTGCCACTTTGACCTGACGGAAAGAAGGTTCAGTGGGAAGACATAATGTGGAAGGAGGGTGCTTGGCGCTGTTGAAGTTGTAACTGCCAAGAGCTGAATAGTGGTGTTTGAGCAAGTCAGCGGTTCAAAGCCTTTTGCAAAATGTAGCATAATAAATAACAAACCTCACAAAATAGCCTGCTCACTATGCTTGTTTTTCATCTATGTGAAATCACACTGATATCGCCAGTGCTACAATGGCTACATTGGGGCCCTAAGCAGAATTTGATTTTCCATCCATCCATCCATTTTCTACCGCTTATTCCCTTTTGGGATCGTGGGGGGCGCTGGAGCCTATCTCAGCTACAATCGGGCGGAAGGCGGTGTACACCCTGGACAAGTCGCCACCTCATCACAGGGCCAACACGGATACATTTTGATATTTTGAAATTGTATATATTCCTGACACATCTCCGGCCGAGATTCGATGCCAGGACAACTGTTTACAAGCCTAGCAGAAGACCTGTTCTGGACCACACACATAGACAACGTGGGGAAAAAGGCACGACAGCGTCTCTACTTCCTCAGGAGACTCAGGAAGTTCAAACTAAACCACAAGATCCTCAGAAACTTCTATTCATGCACAACAGAGAGTGTCATGACTGTAAATATCACCTCCTGCTTTGGGAATAGCACCGCACACGACCGCAACAGACTGCAGAGAGTGGCCAGATCAGCCGAGCGCACCATCGGAGGTGTGCTCCCAACCATCTGCAACATCTACACCAGGCGGTGTAGATCCAAGGCCAAGAGGATAGTGAGGGACTCTAGCCACCCAAGCTACTGCCTCTTTTCACTGCTGTAGTCAGGCAAGCGCTACCGGAGTCTCATGGCCAACACGGAGAGACTCAGGAGGAGCTTCTATCCCCAAGCCATCAGACTGCTCAACTGCACCGCTGATTAACACTTATCACAATTGCACAAAACCGCACGCACAAGAATCGCTTTACTTACCACTGTAATTACTGGACTACAATACTCTTCATTCAATGTAATGTAAAAACAAGAGTATAAAGAAGTCATACTGTTCCATTACCTTTGTTCATACTACTGTCACTACTCAACTGCCAAAAGAACTGTAGACACCTTAATATTTATTACTTCCTATACTGTATAAACTGTGTATACTGTTATACTATTTGATATTGCACTGGTACTGTATGTGACTACTGTACTTTTACTTGTACTGATACTTCTACCATAACTACTGGGACTTATTGTGCAACTTATTGTCTTGTAATTAATGTACATCAGAGCTATTCAAATTGTTGTATTTTTTGTATTTAGTGTATTAACTAGTGTTTGGATCCCACTGTACGCAATATCTGAAGAGCATGGAAAAAAGCATTTCACTGTGGTGTACTCTGCATGTGACGAATAAAACCCTTGAACCTTGAACCTAGCACTAACGTGTGCTCCACGGGGGAAATTGCGAATGTGAAGAGGAAATTCGCCATTATATTCTGTGTGACAGAATTGGAAGGGGCTAGGAATACATGTGTGGCAAAATTTCATATGAAGCGCCCTGTCATTCATCCATTCACATTTTACATGCACTTACTCATACAAAACGGGTGCCCCCCACGGATCACAAGGCCGTACGCTAGAGATGCGCGGATAGGCAATTATTTCATCCGCAACCGCATCACAAAAGTCGTCAACCATCCGCCATCCACCCGAACCAACATTTTATCAAAACCACACCCGCCCGCACCCGCCCGTTGTTATAAATCTAATATAGACGATGCAAGGCATGCGTGAGGTTATAAAGCTTTTGCCTGTTAAAGAAAGGAGACTGATCCAATTAAGCAGAGACATTCAATGCGTGCCACGCTGTCACGGCCCAGACGCACACCAGTGCGCAATCATCTGGGAGCCGCGCTGAGCGCACCTCCAAGCGCGCTAACGCGCGCGTTACTCAAACTGCTGCAGGCAGCTGCGTTCCATCTTCAATCAACACACCCGGCACTGATGAGAGGGACGACTACTTAAACAACCGCCACCAGAGATCCTCCTCCTGCCTCCCGACCACGCTTCCGCCCCTGGACAAACCCTGCCTGCCTCGCCCTTGTCTGACAGCACCGCTCCTCTCAACACGCAACTCCAACACTTACGGTAAAACCCTCCAGTTAAATTCCACACATAGTCTGACACCCATTTCCTGTTTGGTTACATACACATCTAATATATATATATATATATATATATATATATATATATATATATATATATATATATATATATATATATATACTATATCAAACGGGCGCATATCACACATGCATCTGTAAACCTTGTTTTAACATCCTGTGGCACTCTTCTGGGATCACGGCGGACGAAACTGCTCATGCTCAGGGTGTTTGTGGAGGTTCGGGGTTTTGCACAAATGTGATGCACCATGTTAGATGTCCCGGTTTTGTGACTGTCGTAGACATAAACAACGTCGCAGCTCTTGCAAATCACGTAGCCAGCATTACTATCATCCTGATTTACAACCTCATAAAAACGAGTCCACGCTGAACTTTTCTGGCCTTTTTTTCCCCTGGTCTTTAGTATTCCCTTTTTTAGTTTGTCGCGTACCACGTTTGCTGCCGGCGTTGCCATCTTTTTTTTTTTCTTCTTCTGTTGTGTTGTGTGGTGGTGTGCTGCAGTGCAGTGCCTGATAAATAATTGCCTGTTTCAAAGAGTGCTGCTCGTTTTTCGTATGTGGGTAACAACATTTAACTATGTATATATATTTACGAATTGGTTTAACCGCCACCCGCCTGAATCTATTTAAAATCTAATTGTTTTTAATTTCACCCGCCCGACCCACGGATTATCCGCGGACTCCGCGGTTGTGTCCGCAAACCGCGCATCTCTACCGTACGCACAGTAAGTGATGTAAATATAGAGAGGGTTGTTATCATCAGTCATCAACAATTGAGAACAGATAAATGGATATTGGAACAGTGTAGGTCTGACTTGGTAGGATATGGACAGCAAGTAGTGGGCAGAGAGAGAGAGAGAATCACAATAAAATCGCCAAATCTCTACAAATCTCTACATCGCTTTCAATTTCACCTCAAAACGCCTGCCTTTAACTGGGTATCTAAGTACAACTGGTGGTTTCAAAATGTGATGATTTGGTAAATTGATGCAAGGAAATCATTACTGTGTTTCAAATTTAAGAAAATTGATAATAATCAATTAAAACATTAATTGAGAGCACATGGGAACAACCAATAAGCTAAGAGGGGTAAGCTGATTTAATTTGGTTTCCATAAAGCCCTAAAAATATGTCACAAAAACAGCACGATTGAAAGTAACCAATCAAAGTTTAGTTTACAACAGGGGTGTCAAATGTACGGCCCACAGGCCTGACAGGTTTTACCCGGCCCGTGAGATGAGTTTGCTAAGTATAAAAATGAGCTGAAATTTTTAAATGAAAAAAACTGCTGTTCTAAATGTGTCCCATTAAATGTCGCAATAGCAATTCTTTCTATCAACTGTAGCAGCGTGTTCGTAGTTATGTGCCGTGTTAAGATATGTCGTCCCTAAACTCAAATGAGTTTAACAAGATTAGTTAGTTTGACGAGATTAGTCAAGATACATCGGGGTTTCTCCTCAAAGTATTTGATCGTGGCGGCCCGCCACTGCAATATTTAAGCCGCTGTACCTTAAAAATGTAAAATTTAAGTAATATGATATATTGTAGCGTCCAGAAGATAACACACAAAGTCCGACACTCTTTTTAGATTTTATTGCCAATCTTACGCTAACAACGGGCCCAATTCCAACAAGTATTTCCTCACAACAACACTTCCTCTTTCTGCGCCAACACGATGTGTTCAAGACCATAGGAAAAATTAACATCATAACACAAGAACGTACACTTTTAACACCCACCAGGTAGTACAGTATGAATGGATGTATATATAGTTTATTACTTGCGCACAATTTATGTGTGATGCATCGAAAATTTGGCTGCCAAAAAAAGACGTACTTTGATGGTGTTGCCGAAATCGCACGGGGTTGTCTGGAGCAGAGGCAGCATGTATTTTAATGTATCTGAGATATACCCGCAGACAGCAATCTTCAAAATTTAAGATGACCGTGGTGGCTTTTAAGGAGAGGAAGGGTTGAAGTGTGACGTCAGGCTCTCTGCAGCTCGCTTTTCGTCGCAGACATGAAGCGACAGAAGTAAAGAGTCTCTAAACACAAGTACAGTCTCCAATAACACCAGAAATAGATGCTAGATTTGTTGCTAGTCATTTTTATTAAATGAGGAGTGACTAAAATGATTAGAGAAATCTCTAGAAAAAACATTCTCAAAAAAGTACATTGTACAACAAGCTGCAGCAATTAAAAAATACAGAAAAACAATATAACGTAAGAAAAATATATGTTTATACTATAATTAATAACAGATTTGATTTAAATATATGCATGGACACATTTGTTTTGCCTTATAAAACAAATATATGCATCATAGAAAATAATATGATGATGTTGACCACAACACTAGCATGTATCTTGGTAATCCAGGGGAAACCCTGTACATATTTTAGCCAAATCATCACAATATTGCCCTACTTAAAGGCCTACTGAAATGTGATTTTATTATTTAAACGGGGATAGCAGGTCCATTCTATGTGTCATACTTGATCATTTCGCGATATTGCCATATTTTTGCTGAAAGGATTTAGTAGAGAACATCGACGATAAAGTTCGCAACTTTTGGTCGCTGATAAAAAAAAGCCTTTCCTGTACCGGAAGTAGCAGACGAGTAGCGTGACGTCACAGGTTGTGGAGCTCCTCACATCCGCACATTGTTTACAATCATGGCCACCAGCAGCGAGAGCGATTCGGACCGAGAAAGCGACGATTTCCCCATTAATTTGAGCGAGGATGAAAGATTCGTGGATGAGGAAAGTGAGAGTGAAGGACTAGAGGGCAGTGGGAGCGATTCAGATAGGGAAGATGCTGTGAGAAGCGGGTGGGACCTGATATTCAGCTGGGAATGACTAAAACAGTAAATAAACACAAGACATATATATACTCTATTAGCCACAACACAACCAGGCTTATATTTAATATGCCACAAATTAATCCTGCATAACAAACACCTCCCCCCTCCCGTCCATATAACCCGCCAATACAACTCAAACACCTGCACAACACACTCAATCCCACAGCCCAAAGTACCGTTCACCTCTCCAAAGTTCATACAGCACATATATTTCCCCAAAGTCCCCAAAGTTACGTACGTGACATGCACATAGCGGCACGCACGTACGGGCAAGCGATCAAATGTTTGGAAGCGTACTCACGGTACCGTGTCTGCGCATCCAACTCAAAGTCCTCCTGGTAAGAGTCTCTGTTGTCCCAGTTCTCCACAGGCCAATGGTAAAGATTTACTGTCATCTTTCGGGAATGTAAACAATGAAACACCAGCCGTGTCTGTGTTGCTGAAGTCGGCCGCAATACACCGCTTCCCTCTTACAGCTTTCTTCTTTGCTGTCTCCATTGTTCATTGAACAAATTGCAAAAGATTCACCAACACAGATGTCCAGAATACTGTGGAATTTTGCAATGAAAAGGCGACTTAATAGCTGGCCGCCATGCTGTCTCAAAATGTCCTCTACAATCCGCGACGTCACGCGCTGACGTCATCATACCGAGACGTTTTCAGCAGGATATGTCGCGCAAAATTTAAAATTGCACTTTAGTAAACTAACCCGGCCGTATTGGCATGTGTTGCAATGTTAAGATTTCATCATTGATATATAAACTATCAGACTGCGTGGTCGGTAGTAGTGGGTTTCAGTAGGCCTTTAAGTCTAAATTAGCTGAAATACAGTATGTCCTTTACTATTAATGTGTTATCATCTGGCTAGCATGTCGGCTCATTAGCGATATTAGCCCCCAAGCAAGTGCTATTATTTTCTAAGTGTGTTTGCCTTCCCAGAATATCAGAATCCTGATATTTGATGGTAACGGTATATCTGTGAGAAAATTATGTTTATTTAAAAAAATAACACTACTAATGCAAGAACTCCTGTTTCATTTCAATGGGGTATTAGAATAACCTGTTGTTATTGTCACGTTTCAAACAAAAAGCCATCTCTATCTTCAACAAGTACAAAAAGATGTCAGACGACTCACAAAAATACACAGAAAAGTGGGCCGGCAGCAGTAAATCTATAATTCTACCCACCTGCAGGGCTTTGGAGAATGGATGTAGCAGTCAAATAAGCAGACAGCCCAATTTTAAGCCCTCTAAAGGGTCCTAGGCAGTATCTCTTGTTTGTGTGTGTGTGCTGTGTTCGCTGCAGAACTGCCAGTTTGGGAAGTGATGACAAACACATCACAGAGACCACACAAGGAGAGCCACACAGGACTAAAACACTGCTAATAAAGTCATCTGAGATTAGTGCTGGATCCAACTCCTGAGCGCCATTATTAAATTTGTCCTCTTTTTCATATAATCTCAGTTCAAGCACTTCTTTTCATAGTTGCCCTTTTATGCTCTCCAAATGACACAATGACCTCAAATTGAGCGAGTAAGTCTCCATAATCCTCAGAACAAAGTCATTGCCTTTACTGCCTGGCTGTATCCATTTATTTCTACATATTCACCATTTGTATGCAGGACACATTGTCACCTTTCCTCACAGTTCTTTACCGTTCCGATGCATTTTTGGCAAACCTACTCTATGACTGATGTTGCATCAAGCTTGGATGATGACCAATGAGCACAGTTTAGGGATGCAACATTTGTTTCCTGTCCACAGATGATTTTGCCAACATTTTCCAACATCGGAATTAATGTGTATATTGAGTCTCTCCAGAGGCTACAATTAGGACAAATTACAGGTTGAAGAGGTTCCGTTAATCACCAGGTTTCGGTGCCCACAGCATCCCTCCTGGCATGCTGCCAGAAACAGCAGGACTTTACCAGGATAGAAGGGGAACATGTATTTCATTACCACTAAAACGCACTTTTAAAAACAGATATTATTTGACCTAAAATCACTATAATCACTCGCCATACAGCAATAGATGATATCTGTTTATTACCTGACCACTTCTATGTTAGCTACCTCTCTTTATTTATAATGTATATTTTCTGCTGGCTCTACTCTTTATTTTATGCTGCAGCTGTATTATTGTACATGGTCATTGGTATATATTGTACATATTATATAAAAATATAATAATATATCAGTATACATCATATACTGTACATATAATACGTAAATATTACATATATGTTATATTGCTACTACGGTACATTTTTAGTCTACTTTATACCTGCATTATCCTTTCCATCCTTATATGTTCCATTCTTTGTAATTGAGCTACTGTTTGTAACAATTTCCCTTGTGGATCATTAAAGTTTGTTTAAGTCTAAGTCTAAAACAAATGTGGTTTGGAGATTGCATTAGTTTGTAATATGGAGCCTTGCGTGGGAATCATGTTGTGTTAGCACTATGTTTGGTAATAATGTTGGGCGCAGTGCTGCTTATAAAAACAGGCCCATTAAAATGGCCACAAACTGTGCATAATAAGAATGCTGACAGACTCTAAACGTAAAATAAATGAATTGATTATTTTTAGCATGTGTTAATACATCACTGCATATTGTAGGACTCTACAGGTAATGGGTATATATGCCCCTCTGGAGGGAGTGACCCAACCTGACTCTCGCCAGATCCTTGTAGTTCGCTGAGCTCCACACAACGATCTGGGCTCGAGGGCAATGCAAACTCCTTCAAGATAGCAAAAAATAATGAACCAATCAGGATCGCCGGGGCGGGATTTCATAGATGTGACGTAGCGCCGAAGCGACTGTTTGATTCAAACAACAATGGAACAAACACAGCGAGGAGTCGTGTGCTGACATTGATTCTGCTATTGTTTTGTCGAATATTAACTGTTTTGTCGAATATTAATTATACTTTTCGCTCTGTCGTTATCCAGTATGTCGGCTGTTCTGTTTTGGATTTCCCAGCGTCGCTCTCATCAGCGTCACGGGTTGATTTCAATGTGAGTGGTTGAAGTAGCACGTCATTCAAGATAACGGACATGTGGTTAATCCAATCACATGCAATGATTTTTTTTACAAGGCCCCGCCTTCTGAAACATATCTCCTATTGAGAAGTCCCAGATCCTTGTGTGGAGCTCAGCGAACTACAAGGATCTGGCGAGAGTCAGGTTAGGATTGACCTGCATAGTGAAGCCATTTCAGCAGTGGTTGTCAAACTTCTTGACACCCCTCAAATGAAGGAATGCAAGTTGTCATCTCCCACCCGTGTTCACCATAGGACTGTTCAGCGATACTCGTGGGCTTGGGTGTGATTGCGCGTGTACTCATTGCACTTATTGCACGTTTTCCAAGTTATTTATATTATAAGATGTGGTTGTTATCATCAATACCTGGAAAAAGGCATTCATGTTACAGTATTTGCCTGTAATTGTAAATTATTTCATTACCAATCGTGATCCTGATCCATCTTTTTTTTTTAAATATATATACGTATATATATATATATATATATATATATATATATATATATATATATATATACACATTAGAGATGTCCGATAGTATTGGCCTGCTTTAAATGTTTTAAAATGTAATATCGAAAATTATCAGTATCGTTTTTTTAATTATCGGTATCTGTTTTTGTTCCAAAGACATGCACCTGGGGATAAGTTGATTGGCAACACTAAATTGGCCCTAGTGTGTGGATGTGAGTGTGAATGTTGTCTGTCTATCTGTGTTGGCCCTGCGATGAGGTGGCGACTTGTCCAGGGTGTACCCCGCCTTCCGCCCGATTGTAGCTGAGATAGGCTCCAGCGCCCCCCGCGACCCCAAAGGGAATAAGCGGTAGAAAATAGATGGATGGATGGATGTTTTTTATTTTTATTTTATTATATTTTTATTAAATCAACATAAAAAACACAAAATACACTTACAATTACTGCACCAACCCAAAAAACCTCCCTCCCCCATTCACACTCATTCACACAAAAGGGTTGTTTCTTTCTGTTATTAATATTCTGGTTCCTACATTATATATCAATATATATCAATACAGTCTGCAAGGGATACAGTCCGTAAGCACACATGATTGTGCGTGCTGCTGGTGCACTAATAGTACTAACCTTTAACAGTTAATTTTACTCATTTTTATTCATTACTAGTTTCTATGTAACTGTTTTTATATTGTTTTACTTTCTTTTTTCTTCAAAAACATTTTTAAATTTATTTATCTTATTTTATTTTATTAATTTTTAAAAAAAGGACCTTATCTTCACCATACCTGGTTGTCCAAATTAGGCATAATAATGTGTTAATTCCACGACTGTATATATCGGTATCGGTTGATATCGGTATCGGTAATTAAGAGTTGGACAATATTGGAATATCGGCAAAAAAGCCATTATCGGACATCCCTAATACATATATATATATATATATATATATATATATATATATATATATATATATATATATATATATATATACACATACATCCATCCATCCATTTTCTACCGCTTATCCCATTTCTGCGCAAAGTATCCCGCTTACATTACGCCAAACTTCTGGAACAAAGTAATTTGAGACCAAAATTTAACTTTTTGGCCACTCGACCATGCAGCCCATTTTTCCTCAAGTGCCTCTTTATTGTGCATCTTGAAACAGCCACACCACAATTTTTCAGAGAGTCCTGTATTTCAGCTGAAGTTATTTGTGGATTTTCTACTTCTTAATCAGAGTTTGAACACTGCTGATTGGCATTCTCAATTCCTTGGATATCTTTTTATACCCCTTTCCAGACCTTTTATACACACACATTAATTACAAACAAACAGGTCACAGGTGAGGATTGGAACCTTGATTAGCCATTCAAACCTGTTTTTGTCAACTTTTGTGCATGTTATCAGATCAAAGTCACTGGGGTATGTAAACTTTTGATCAGGGTCATTTGGGTACTTTCTTTTTTCATTTTGATTTAAAAAGTGTAAACACAGTTGTTTCCCAATAAATAGCTTCACATAACCATTAAGCATGAGTGGAAGAAATGTTTTTGTGTTATCATTCATATTCTCTGAAGAATGGCCAAGAAATCATAAATTCTCCCAGGGTATGTAAACTTATGAGCACAAATATATATATTTTTTAAAAGAAACACAAAACTTGCTTTAAAAACACATTGAAAATACAACTAAGAAAAAAAACAGCTAATTTGTCAGAACATTTTGTGCTGTGTTTAATTTAGTTATGTTGAGTAAAGTCGTAAGCAAAATAAAAAATCATTGATTATTGAATGATAACTAAAATTAAAAAATAACAGAACAACAGCATTCACACAAAGATATTTCATAACTGAGTAGAGAGCGGGGAAGCATGTATGTCTTGTTTCTTAGACATCGTACACAAAATAATTTTGTTATTATTATGACTTGTTAGGACAATAAAACAGTAATGCAGTTAAAGAGTTGGATAAATAATTACAAAGTTTGTATTAGTAGTATATGGAATGAATGGTGTTACAGTACTACTTTAATTCAAAATATTTTCCAAGTAATAGATATGATTATTAGATACAGGCATTTGTATAACAGAGAGATTAACATGAAATCAACAGAGAAAAAAGGTCATACTACATTCTACTGATGATCACAAGAGGTTATAATCTAAAATAGAAAACATTGAGGCTGGCTTCTTAAATATACTGAACTTACCGACATGGCCAATTTGCAAAATCTAGGGAGGGAAGAATAGAAAGGCATCAAAAATAGAAACAGTCATGTTTGATTTTCAGGGAAATGAATTTTACCACACCCAGATTTTTACTAACAACAGTAGATCAACAGAGAAAGCTTATACTGTAATTCAAATTATGGAGAGGACAAACATGTTATTTAGGCATACAAGCAGACGGAGTTTTTTAATTCAAGACTCAAGAGTCTTTATTAACAATTAAACAAGACACACAGAGCATCATTATTACCCCACGATGTTAACACAATATAGTATATAATATAACGATAACAATATAAGTAAATACAGTATAGAATTAATGTAAAAATGGAAAATGCACAAAAAAGTGTGCATAAGCATACATACTTATGTGTAGAGCAACTTTGCAAACACTGCCAATGTGCAAAAATATGAGGATGAAAACGTCAAATATTAAGTAGGATTCAGGATTGTACGAAAGAGACGTTATAAATGATGTAAATTTGGCATATAGAGCTTTTAACACTATCGGTATATCGTGATAATGCATGTTGATGACACATTCTAACTGTGTGTCGCAAATTTGACAGCGACAAGCCAACGAACATGTGACATCTTTAACACTATGTAGCATCCTCGCGAGCGGCTAGTGTCCCTCCACAGAGCAAATCCATTTCTAAGTCAGCAATCATTGCCTCCTTAGCGGAAAATAATCTATGTTTCTCCACAAAATATTTTGTTGTTTTTGTTATTGTTTACAAACTCAAATGATAAGCCCTTCAACACAGGATAACTTTAAGGGCAAAAACCAAAGGATTTAAATCAGACCCAATAGTAGGTAACAGTTACAATATTTAATTGATATTGTTGCACCGCCATCTTGTGTTTTTGTCTAATTAGGATTATGATCAAAAATGTATTCATTCAGTGATGTTGAAAATTTGAAGTATCCGTGTCAGAATTGATGTGGTCAATAGTAACTACTTTGATCCATAACCAAATTTGTAGTATCGCCCAAAAAACTGATGTTAAGTATCCAAACACCAGAAGAACAAGTGCTTAAAAATTAACTTTAACAAAAGTGTAGATAGAACCAATGTAACAGCAGAAACTACCCAGATATTAACAGTAAATTATCATTGGTGTTTAAAAAAAACAATAATACAACTGAATATGTCAGCAACAAAATTAAAAAGCCTTTGTAAACGGCTTTGAAATGGATGTATTATCATCTTCATACTAAATAACGTGTTGTGATACAGTACATCTCATTATCGTAGGAGGTTGTAATATATATCGCAATATAGATTTTAGGCCATCTCGCTCATTTGTAGTAGGATTGACTTAAAGGGGAACTGCACTTTTTTTGAAATGTTGCCTATCATTCACAATCATTATGAAAGACACGGCAATGGATGGATTTTTTTTAATGCATTCTAACTCTAAATAAAAACACAAAGAAAAAGCCCACTTACAGCGGAGTCATTGGAATGTCCTCTATTCTGCCCATAAAACCCAATGAATAACCATTCAAAGAGCGCCAACAATACTCCATTTACATTTCGTGACCTGAATATTAACCAAGTATTAGTGATATTGTTATTTGAAGTGCTAACGCAGACAAACTATTTATAGCGGCGCCGTGATCACTACAGTGTGTGCCTATGTTTACATCATCGAATGGTAAGCTGCATTCTCACTTCCCTGGTCGTGTAAGTTATAGATCATAAATCATGCCTCTCACCTGGATAGTAGAAGTACGAGGATGTAATCCGACAAGTTGACTAGTCCACTTTGACAGCCTATTTAGACCCGGAAATGGCGAGAATGACACGAAAAAACGCTTGGTACCACCCCCCTTTTCTTCCCAAAGATTATGAGTCATTCTATTACGATCCGCTGCCCGGATCAGAGTTTGTTTATGTTTGTGTCACGTGTTTTCAGCACCTTGAGTTTAGTTTGTTTCTGTTGCCATGACGGCAGATTGTGCGCACCTGCCTCTGGTTAGTGTTCGTGACGCGCACCTGTTGCCCGGGCGCTAATCAGAGGGATATTTAGTCTTTGCTCTGCCCTCACTCTGTCTGGCTTCGTAGTTTGTTCTCACACAACTGATGACGACGATTATTTACTGTTTCTTAGCTACTAGTTCTCACGCTAGGCTCTTTTGGTTTGCTAGCTCCCACGCTAGCCCTTTTGTTTATTCATCATATTATTTATATTTAAAATAAATCATTTTTCCTACCTGCAAGCTGTGTCCGAAGCCGTCTGCATCCTTGGGAGAACCACACCCGCATCACTATGCGACCACGTCGTTACAGTACGAAGCCAGCAGAAGACAATTCTCCCGCACTGGCTAACGAGGAGTTGGACGAAGGTACACTCATGGTGTTGCGAGCGATGGAAGCCGAGACGCTTCGCTATTCGACGGAGGAGAGGTCGAATCTCATGTGGGGAGCTGGAGGCTCTCTTATCCCCATCGATTCCCTCTGGTCGGAAGACATCGCCGCTACACCGCAGTACCGTGCGCGCCGTCAAAGACGGAAGCCGGCCAGGAGGTCTTTCCCTCGCCGCCAAGACGCGCCGCTCCTGCAAACACCTCCCCCGGACCGAAGCAAGCTACATTCAGCCCAAACTCCCCCTCCTCAGATGTTTGGCAACCCAATCGACCACTTCGCCAAAAAGTTCTCCGATTGGGCTGTAAGTCACATGGACAGTTGCAACAGTAATGTCATGTCATTGGCGCCTCCCGAAGAGGTAACTCCGCCCACTTCTGATGACATCATTGAACAAGATTTTTTTTTTCCATCTTCTAATTCTTTCTGTCAGCCAATACCAAATGACTTTCATTGTAAGATAAGACATTATCAGGACATTTTTATTAAGTGTAAGTCTAGTCAGTCACATTCTGATTTTCAGACTCCACCTCCAGTGACTTTGGTTCCGCCCCCAGTGACTAATGCTCCGCCCACTGCACATATTTTTTCCCCCTGTGCTCCCACCCAATCTCAAGTGGGGGATGATAATAGTCAATTTGGACAATTTGAAGAAGAGTATACCCCCCTCCATACCTCCCCCCACCCACCCTTGAAGACAGTTCCAAACCGCAAAGAGCGCGTCTGGTATCCGCGTCTTGAGGGGGGGGCTAGTACTGGGAACTGTGCTAGTGCGGTGGCACAACTTCGGCGTGCTAAGCCGCAACCTCCTGCACGGCCACCGCCACCAGTTTTTCGGCGTGCTAAGCCGCAACCTCCTGCACGGCCACCGCCACCAGTTTTTCGGCGTGCTAAGCCGCAACCCCCTGCACGGCCACCGCCACCAGTCTTTCGGCGTGCTAAACCGCAACCTCCTGCAAGGCCACCGCCACCAGTCTTCCGGCGTGCTAAACCGCAACCTCCTGCACGGCCACCGCCACCGGTCCTTCGTCCTGCTAAGCCACAACCGCCAGCTAGGCCACCTCCAGCTGCACCTCGGCTAGCACCTGTTCCTGCACCTCGGCTGACACACCAAGCTTCGTCTCCAGTACCTCCACCACGCCAAGCTCCACAATGCCAAGTTCCACGGCTGGTACCCACACCAGCGCCGGCTCCACGGCTGGTACCCACACCAGCGCTGGCTCCACGGCTGGTACCCACACCAGCGCCGGCTCCACGGCTGGTACCCACACCAGCGCCGGCTCCACGGCTGGTACCCACACCAGCGCCGGCTCCACGGCTGGTACCCACACCAGCGCCGGCTCCACGGCTGGTACCCACACCAGCGCCGGCTGCAAGGCTGGTTCCCACACCAGCGCCGGCTCCAAGGCTGGTTCCCACACCAGCGCCGGCTCCAAGGCTGGTTCCCACACCAGCGCCGGCTCCAAGGCTGGTTCCCACACCAGCGCCGGCTCCAAGGCTGGTTCTCACACCAGCGCCGGCTCCAAGGCTGGTTCTCACACCAGCACCGACTCCAAGACCAACCCCTGTCCCGGCTCCAAGGCTGGTTCCCACACCAGCGCCGGCTCCAAGGCTGGTTCCCACACCAGCGCCGGCTCCACGGCTGGTACCCACACCAGCGCCGGCTCCACGGCTGGTACCCACACCAGCGCCGGCTCCACGGCTGGTACCCACACCAGCGCCGGCTCCACGGCTGGTACCCACACCAGCGCCGGCTCCACGGCTGGTACCCACACCAGCACCTGCACCTGCTTCCACGGCGACGACGTCTCCTCCTGCCTCCACGGAGACGTCGGCTCCTCCTGCCTCCACGGAGACGTCGGCTCCTCCTGCCTCCACGGCGACGTCGGCTCCTCCTGCCTCCACGGCGACGTCGGCTCCTCCTGCCTCCACGGCGACGTCGGCTCCTCCTGCCTCCACGGCGACGTCGGCTCCTCCTGCCTCCACGGCGACGTCGACTCCTCCTGCCTCCACGGCGACGTCGGCTCCTCCTGCTTCCACGGCGACGTCGGCTCCTCCTGTTTCCACGGCGACGTCTGCTCTCTCCTCGTCTTCGTCTCAGCGACCTCGAGTGGTCTGGCTGCGCAAGCGGCGCTCTCGGAGGTTTGTTTATGGACGCCAGTGGCGCAAACAGCAGCGACACCCGAGACGTAGTCGTAGAACTCTCCGGCTGCTGAACTTCTGGCGCCACTCACGCCCACCTTCTCGGCAGCCACGAATATGGCCTTTCCGTGGTCGCCCGCCTCGCCTGCGGCAGCGGCGTTCCACTCGCCGCCGCCACCTGACTCTTCCCCGGTGGATTCGGGGACACGTGGCCTGGCGACCCACCACCAAATCCTCCCTCCACCCTCCCTTGACTCTCGAACTATTTCTTGTTTTTTGGGTTCTAGTTTTATTTAGTGTCAAGGGACATCTGGAATCTGTCCTTTAAGGGGGGGGTACTGTTACGATCCGCTGCCCGGATCAGAGTTTGTTTATGTTTGTGTCACGTGTTTTCAGCACCTTGAGTTTAGTTTGTTTCTGTTGCCATGACGGCAGATTGTGCGCACCTGCCTCTGGTTAGTGTTCGGGACGCGCACCTGTTGCCCGGGCGCTAATCAGAGGGCTATTTAGTCTTTGCTCTGGCCTCACTCTGTCTGGCTTCGTAGTTTGTTCTCACACAACTGATGACGACGATTATTTACTGTTTCTTAGCTACTAGTTCTCACGCTAGGCTCTTTTGGTTTGCTAGCTCCCACGCTAGCCCTTTTGTTTATTCATCATATTATTTATATTTAAAATAAATCATTTTTCCTACCTGCAAGCTGTGTCCGAAGCCGTCTGCATCCTTGGGAGAACCACACCCGCATCACTATGCGACCACGTCGTTACACATTCTTTATCTAAACAAGATTCAATGAGTCTGCATCCTAATGACAGCAGACCTTGTAGAGTAAGTGATGCTCTATTATGTTTGTTGGCTCTCATGAAGTCTGCAGTGAGTAGTAATCAGTGATGTTAAAAAAAAAAGCCAATGTTGTGATGTGTTTTTTAAAAGAATGCGCCGTGTATGCTTAAAATGTATATATTACGTAAATATTACATGTTATTATAATTGTGCTCGTTACTACATTACATATATACTTACAGCATGTATATAAAACCTTAATGTCGGTGTTTGGATGTTTTTAAGGGGTTTTACAGGCACAATAGAGTGACTCCAGTTGGCTCCACTGGAAGCAGACTTTTGAACACATTTATTTAATATTTAGAATGCATTAAAAAAGAAAAACATATGTTATTGTCTTGCATTGTGAATGATAGGCAAAATCCCCTAAAAAGTGCAGTTCCTCTTTAACATGCTAAGGTACACATTTTAAACTAAACTCCAAGAAGAGGGAAATGGGAAAATATAGACCAAGACAGAACTAGATTGATAACATCACCACATGGAACAATAAATGATATTAGGACTACAAAATAACAACTATAAAACTGCACGACTGGTGAGTCATGACCGGCAACCTTCAGCAAGAATACAGAATTAAATATTGACAATTGAACAACTGTTGTGTTTTTTTTCAATAAATGATGGTATGGATTAAAAAAATTTAATGAATTAAAAATACATTTAAAAAACTGAAAACTGAACTCAGAATTATGCAAAGCTCTAGCTTTAGATCGCAAACTTGAACATTTGGAAGGAGAATATCAAATATCTGGAGAGGAAAAGGAGACTCCTCATATTGACGTTTGTATCACTTTTGATTACAGCGAATTAAAAACAGGTTTACAACGAGGATTACTCATGAATGAAGTTGTGCTCGACCACTTAGTGGTGGAAGTAGTAAGTACGTTTTTGAGCCAAATTCAAGTCTAGAAACAAATTCAAGTCTTGTCCCCTCACTTTGCAAAACCACAGCTGGAGAATGTAAACAAAGCTCAATGGACATCCTAGAAATTACTATCACAGTAGCATACACACACACATACACGCGCGCTACACAGTGGATCAATAATGTCATTAGACATTGCAATGGTATCTCAGCTTCACAGGCCATTGTAAGCTTTTCTAAGGCGTCAAGTGTTACAGATCCACGTGGCATGATGAGAAAATCTATTTTTATTTAAAGCTCAGTGATACAAAACCAGTATAACAACATGGCCATGGAACAGTTTTGCCATAAAAGTCTTTTTGAGGGTCTTTTAGTTTGGTTCACAAAAATATACAATAGAAGAGCACCTATTCTGTTGTAATTTTCAGTCCGTAAATATGTTTTATAATCCACGGTAAAGTACAACGTATTAAATTATTTACCACAAATATGACAAATCGGTTTCATGTCATTTATTCCGTTTATTTACCTTTTACCAGATATGACAAAACAGAAAACACAGCTGTCAGAAAGAAGAGATTTAGCTCACTCCTCCCCTAGGTAAGCATTGTGCAGATCAATAAAAAAGGAACCTTCAGTGCCAGCAAAAAAAAGTCCCATCAATCTTTTGGCATTTTTTTTCAGGATAACATGTAAGCCGCATTCACCCCGACACCTTCTCTGGTATAACAACACCACCAGGCAATAGAAACGAAAAATGGGCAGCAATTGCACAGCACTTTCCTACATTAAGGATAGTGGAATTATTTTTTTATTTTTTTTAATAATGCTATCAGAGTGACATATTTTACTGCCTTGGAGGAAAGAAAACAGTATATCTAAACATGTTAAGAGCAACTTAATTCAACTCTGTTTTAATATTTTGTTTAGATGTACTTTGAGAGGACTGAACCAGAAACCTTTCAGTGGCTTCTATCTGACTCTGATGTCTGTACCAAAGATTACAGACTCAATTCCGGCTCATTTTGTATACAGACCTGAATCATTCGAAAATGAGCATTTTTAAAATGCTTCTTTGATTGGCTTACGCGTGATGTTAATACCTCTGAAGCAAAGAGACAAAAATAAACTACACGTCGGAAAAGAAACAAAAGTGATATTATCGGTCTAGGTTAAATGCAGGTAAGGTTGAAAACTCCAATGGCCACTGTTAGATATATTTTTTCATATTTAATGGTCTGTTCACGGTCTCAAATGTACAGTGTTCCCATGATTATTGTGGGGTTTACGGTCCAGACCACCCTGTGGTAGGTGCATTCCCGCAAAGTAGGGACACTATTTACTGTATGATTTTCACAAATATTATATGCATTTAAAGTCTTTATAAGCCCTCCACACAGCCTTTACAAACACTTATAAAAACGTCTTATGCCGGTAAAGCACTTCATTTACTCAAAAAAATACATAATTTAAAAATACATATTAAAATGGGTCTTTAAATCTGAATGTACTCAACGGTACTTAAAAATCCACAGTGCACTAGACAATAGTAAGTAGCGTTGGGCATTGAGCATCGATAGGAACCGGGACTAAAATTCAGATCCTCCCGCAATCGTTTAAAAATGTTTATTTTTCTATTCCTAGTTTCAATGCCCGATATGAAGAAATAGCCGCAGGGTATGCAACAAACAATGACGAAGAAATAGCCGGCCAATATTACATTTTTGTATAGTTAATAAAGGAGACATTTCATCAAAAAATAACTATGGTTAGCACCCTTATTTAAACAATGCAACTTTTATGATAACCCTGCCTATTTATGAATCAAAATCAAGAATTGTCAGGGACCGGATTCGAAACGAGGAATCGGAATCATTTAAACTCAAACAATGCCCAACCTGAGTGGTAAGTGAAGTGACGAGCTAACACTGTATCATATTCAGAACAAAATAATGATCCAATGTAGTTTTGAGTTACTAGGATTGTTCTGTTGATTTACCGTTGGTATCTTGTAGGTGTATTAGAAAAAAATATTTTTAATATCTTAATTGCGATTCTTATTACAATTTTGAATCGATTCAAAATGTTCATGTATTGATTTTTTAAGACGCTTTCTTCCTTGCTGGGCGTATTTGTCAGCAGCCATAATGAGCTCTTGTAACCAGTAACATATTTTGAAAAGGTTTTATTTTAATTTATAGACCAAATTTTATGTTGCGAGTATGGATAATCTGATCAAGGTTTTATGCTACCGATTCCGACAACAATCATACATGAGTGAGATTGGCCTAAACCAATACTGATACCGATCACATGTATAAACTGTATATTTCTCAATTTATTTATGGTGAGTGCAATTAAACGTTTAACAATATCAACACAATGTTTAAAGTCCTTTATTCTCTTGTATTACTTACATTTGTTTGATCAAAACAAAGTCAAAAATGTATATCTACTTCTTATCTAAATCCTTTGATTTTGATCCTCAAAGTCCTCCTGTGTCCAGGGAATTATTGCCAGAGTTTTTAAAACGAACAAAAACGACAAAATTATTTTTGAGAAGATAAAAATTCCAATTTAATCACTGAAGTATCGATCATATACTGTACTGACAATACATTTGGTATTTACACCACCATTATACGGGTCCATCCACCCTCCTCTTATGAGTTGTGTATGGACTGTGACAATGCTGATAAAACAAAAGTCATTGTTATATTATCCTCTAGGGTTGCATGATTTTGGGAAAAAACATATTTGCGATTTTTCTCTTTAGAATTGCGATTAAATTTGCAATTTTTATATGTTATTTATAAAAATGCATTGAACTGAGAACATAAGTTAAAGAAGACATGTAACTTTTAGACTGTCAACATAGTCTTGTCTCAAAGACTACGTTTACACTGCAGGCCAAAGTGGCACAATTCGTATTTTTTCGAAATCTGATTTTTGTCCAGCTGACTGTTTACACTGCAAGTAAAATGTGATCTTTATCGGATTCCAGTATAAACACGCACAGGCCCCAATGTGGCCTCGACGTCACTTGCACGTGCAGTTTGATAAAGTAAAAACAAAGGAAGTTGATCGGATTCTGTAAATGATCAAGGAAGTCACTACTACGACATAATAATAAAATAAGTCGCCACACCTTAAAAATGTGTGTTTTATTTACATGAAAATAAATTAAAGTACAAAACCCAAAACAAGTGAAGTTGGCACGTTGTGCAAATCGTAAATAAAAACAGAATACAATGATTTTCAAATCCTTTACAACCTATATTCAATTGAATACATTGCAAAGACAAGATACTTAACATCCGAACTGGTAAACTTTGTTATTTTTTGCAAATATTAGCTCATTTGGAATTTGATGCCTGCAACATGTTTCAAAAAAGCTGGCACAAGTGGCAAAAAAGACTGAGAAAGTTGAGGCATCCTCATCAAACACTTATTTGGAACAGGCTAATTGGGAAAAGGTGGATGCCATGATGATGAATAAAAGCAGCTTCCAAATGCTCAGTCATTCACAAACAAGGATGGGGCGAGAGTCATCACTTTGTGAACAAATGCGTGAGCAAATTGTCAAACAGTTTAAGAACACCATTTCTCAACAAGCTATTGCATGGAATTTAGGGATTTCACCATCGACGGTCCGTAATATCATCAAAAGGTTCAGAGAATCTGGAGAAATCCCTGCAGGGAGGCAGGCGGCAAAGCCGAAAACCAACATTGAATGCCCGTGACCTTCGATCCCTCAGGCGGTATTACATTGAAAACCTTTATCAGTGTGTAAAGGATATCACCACATGGGCTCAGGAACACTTCCGAAAACCACTGTCAGTAACCACAGTTTGTCTCTACATTGGTAAGTGCAAGGTAAAACTCTACTATGCAAAGCGAAAGCCATTTATCAACAACCCCCAGAAACGCCCCCGGCTTTGCTGGGCACAAGCTCATCTAAGATGGACTGATGCAAAGTGGAAAAGTGTTCTGTGGTCTGACAAGTCCACATTTCAAATTGTTTTTGGAAACTGTGGATGTTGTGTCCTCCGGACCAAAGAGGAAAAGAACTATCCGGACTGCTATAGGCGCAAATTTCGAAAGCCAGCATCTGAGATGGTATGGGGGTTTATTAGTGCCTAAGGAATGGGTAACTTACACATCTGTGAAGGCGCCATTAATGCTGAAAGGTAAATACAGGTTTTGGAGCAACATATGTTGCCATCCAAGCAACGTCTTTTTTCATAGACGCCCCTGCTTATTCCAGCAAGACAATGTCAAGCCACATTATGCACGTGTTACAACAGCGTGGCTTCATAGTAAAAGAGTGCGGGTACTAGACTGGCCTGCCTGTAGTCCAGACCTGTCCCCCATTGAAAATGTGTGGCGCATTATGAAGCGAAAAATACGACAACGGAGACCCCGGACTGTTGAACAACTTTAAGCTGTACATCAAGCAAGAATGGGAAAGAATTCCACCTGAAAAGCTTCAAAAATTGGTCTGCTCAGTTCCTAAACTGAGGAAAGGAAAGGCCATGTAACACAGTGGTAAAAATGCCCCTGTGCCAACTTTTTTGCAATGTGTTACTGCCATTAAATTCTAAGTTAATAATTATTTGCAAAAAAAAAAGTGTTTCTCAGTTTGAACATTACATATCTTGTCTTTGCAAGTTATTCAATTGAATATAAGTTGAAAAGGATTTGCGAATCATTGCATTCTGTTTTTATTTACGAATTACACAACGTACCAACTTCACTGGTTTTGGGTTTTGAATATCAGTGCACAAAGCTGAGGCCATACAAGGAGCGGAGAGAAATGCACACTGCAACCTAGAATGGGTATAGATGGTTCACTAGCTTGTTCTGTTTGGACAGTGCACTATGTCAACTTGATAACAACAAATTCTGTTATGACAGTCCTTATAAACCGTAACAGAAGAAAATCCATCGTGCTCATAAACAAATTAAATACCTCTGCACTACAGTGCAATATGACATTGTGTACAGTTGTGTGCAGACAATACGACAGTGTGTACGACTAACTACAAAGGCATCGAGTCCAGCTCGAGGAAAACATGAGTCAGTTATCATCTTCAAGAAGCCTGCCAAGAATGTCTTGCTCAGACTCTTTGTGCACAGCCCTACCCTCTCCACGTGACATCTTTTATCTCTTTTTTTTTTTCAGTTGACTTTCTTCAAGTTATTTTTCATAGCTCTGGCACAAAACATGGTGTCATTAGGTAACCAATTTTTTTCTCTCTCTATGAAAGACATCTCAGAACATCTCACAAGAGCTGAGGTGAGCGAATGAACGTTGTGTGTGCCTGTGTGTTTGTGTGTGTGTGTCTGTAGCAAGTCTCTAAGGAAGCTGCAGCTAAAGCGATGGATGCCAACGGATGATGCCAGGATGGATGGACAAATAGAGAAGGCTACTGTATGCCTTTGCCAAGGGGAGGACAAGTGTCTACGCTGCACTAATGCAGTGACGGAGAAGGATGATGATGAAATGGAAAAGGACAAAAGAAAAAAATAACAATGGAGTACAGCTGGTGTACTTGAGCTGATGATGGCAAGGTGAAGTGACCTTCATTAAGGTTGATGTATGATATTACTGCTTTGCTGATTGGTCCACCTTCCACAACAAGCCCTAGCAAAGCAAACACTCCTATCTGCGCCTTCTGTCTCTCCTCCCTCAACAAACAGCTCTACCTTTGGAGGTTACGTGGCAGGGGAGAAGGACACTTGGGTGTGTTGCGCTCAGAGGTTCAGGTACGTTTGCATGACGACCATGTAAAAAAATAAAACATTTGACAGACAACAACGTTCAAAATTATTTTATAGTCTATTTATGAGTTAAGAACAGGAAAGGGCATAAGAACCAATTGAATAATAATTCTGCAAATTAATTAACATTAATTAATTAACAATTGACTGTTAATTAATTACAAGCACAAGCAAAATGGCGTTCATTGCCTGGCTGGAACCGGTGGCGGTGCTGGGGTTTCAGTCTGAACTGCTTTGTGGCATGAAGAATAACATTCAGTTTGCTATAGGGCTGCAGCTAGCGATTATTGGTCCTACTGGACACCGGCACTTATTTAGTAATACAACCTTAACATTTGCCAACAAAACAATTACACAAAGCGATTTGGTAAATAATCTGGGTATTATCGTCGACCCAACTCTCGCGTTTGAGTCACACATTAAGAGTGTTACTAAAACAGCCTTCTTTCATCTCCATAATATCGCTTAAATTCGTCCCATTATGTACACCACCGACGCTGAGATCATTATTCATGCTTCGTTACGTCTCGTCTCCATTACTGTAAAGTATTATTTTCGGGTTTTCCTATGTTTAGCATTAAAATATTACAGTTGGTACAAAATGCGGCTGCTAGACTTTTGACAAGAACAAGAAAGTTTGAACATATTACGCCCATACTGTCTCACCTGCACTGGCTTCCTGTGCACTTAAGATGCGACTTTTAGGTTTTATTACTTACATATAAAATACTAAACAGTCTAGCTCTATCCTATCTTGCTGATTGCATTGTACCATATGTCCCAGCCAGCAATCTGCGTTCTAAGAACTCCGGCTCATTAGTAAATCCCATAGCCCAAAAAAATTATGCGGGCAATAGAGCATTTTCTATTCGAGCTCCAATAATCTGGAATGCCCTACCGGTAACAGTTAGAGATGCTACCTCAGTAGAAACATTTAAGTTCCATCTTAAAACTCATTTATACACCATAGCCTTTAAATAGGCTCTTTTTTAGAGCAGTTGATCTGCCGTTTCTCTTTTCTGCTCTGGCCCCCTCTCCTGCGTGGAGAAGTTATCAGTTGGTCACGGATCAGTTTCCACGGAGGACGCGCTAGCTGTTCCAAGTCGGGACCCGGGATGGACCACTGCTCTGCGGTCCCTTCCAAGGTTTTTACTTGCCCTGATGTGGGATTTGAACTGAGGATGTTGTTGTGGTTTGTGCAGCCCTTGAACCCCTTTGAGACATTTGCGATTAAGGGCTATATAAGTAAACTTTGATTGATGATTGATTATCTTAATAATCGAGTAATCTATCAATTAATTTGTTCATCCATCCATCCATTTTCTACCGCTTGTCCCTTTCGGGGTCGCGGGGGGTGCTGGAGCCTATCTCAGCTGCATTCGGGCGCAAGGCGGGATACACCCTGGACGAGTCGCCACCTCATCGCAATCATTCGAAAATAAAACACACTTTATAGCCTCAATGAGTATTTTAGGGGAAATAGTTTAAATAAGCAACCGTTTTTCTCCCTGTCTTTATTATTTTAGTCAAATAAATGCTCATAATTAACATTGAAATTGCACTTTTAACATGTGTGCTTTAATAAAAATAATCTAAATAAATATTCTGTTAGCTGCCACGCAGATTAGCTGCAGACCATCGATCTCATGTGCGCTATTTTGAAGCGGCCGTACGGAAACTATGTCAGGGTATTTTAAAGGGGAACATTATCACAATTTCAGAATGGTTAAAACCATTAAAAATCAGTTCCCAGTGGCTTATCTTATTTTTCGAAGTTTTTTTCAAAATTTTGCCCATCACGTACTATCCCTAAAAAAAGCTTCAAAGTGCCTGATTTTAACCATCGTTATAAACACCCGTCCATTTTCCTGTGACGTCACATAGTGAAGCCAACACAAACAAACATGGCGGAAAGAACAGCAAGCTATAGCGACATTAGCTCGGATTCAGACTCGGATTTCAGCAAATTAAGCGATTCAACAGATTACAAATGTATTGAAACGGATGGTTGTAGTGTGGAGGCAGGTAGCGAAAACGAAATTGAAGAAGAAACTGAAGCTATTGAGCCATATCGGTTTGAACCGTATGCAAGCGAAAACGACGAAAACGACACGACAGCCAGCAACACGGGAGAAAGCGAGGACGAATTTGGCGATCGCCTTCTAAACAACGATTGGTATGTGCTTGTTTGGCATTAAAGGAAACTAACAACTATTAACTAGGTTTATAGCATATGAAATACATTTGGCAACAACATGCACTTTGAGAGTGCAGACAGCCCAATTTTCATCAATTAATATATTCTGGAGACATACCCTCATCCGCGCTCTTTTCCTGAAAGCTGATCTGTCCAGTTTTGGAGTTGATGTCAGCAGGCCAGGGAAGCTAGGGTCGATAGGGGGTTTAGCTCGCTCGTCTGCTTGCCGTGCTACCGAGGTCCTTTGTCCCTGAATTGCTCACACACTCCGGCAGATTCAATGGGGGTCTGGCGGCAGATTTCTTTGACTTTATCGTTGGAAATGCATCTGCTTTGAGTGTCGCAGGATATCCACACATTCTTGCCATCTCTGTCGTAGCATAGCTTTCGTCGGTAAAGTGTGCGGAACAAACGTCCAATTTCTTGCCACTTTCGCATCTTTGGGCCACTGGTGCAACTTGAATCCGTCCCTGTTCGTGTTGTTACACCCTCCGACAACACACCGACGAGGCATGATGTCTCCAAGGTACGGAAAACAGTCGAAAAAACGGAAAATAACAGAGCTGATTTGACTCGGTGTTTGAGAAAATGGTGGATTGCTTCCCGATGTGACGCCACGTTGTGACGTCATCGCTCCGAGAGCGAATATTAGAAAGGCGTTTAATTCGCCAAAATTCACCCATTTAGAGTTTGTAAATCGGTTAAAAAAATATATGGTCTTTTTTCTGCAACATCAAGGTATACGGTAAAAGCCAGTAAATTAGAATATTTTGAAAAACTTGATTTATTTCAGTAATTGCATTCAAAAGGTGTAACTTGTACATTATATTTATTCATTGCACACAGACTGATGCATTCAAATGTTTATTTCATTTAATTTTGATGATTTGAAGTGGCAACAAATGAAAATCCAAAATTCCGTGTGTCACAAAATTAGAATATTGTGTAAGGGTTAAATTTTGAAGACACCTGGTGCCACAAACTAATCAGCTGATTAACTCAAAACACCTGCAAAGGGCTTTAAATGGTCTCTCAGTCCAGTTCTGAAGCCTACACAAACATGGGGAAGACTTCAGATTTGACAGCTGTCCAAAAGGCAACCATCGACACATTGCACAAGGAGGGAAAGACACAAAAGGTTATTGCTGAAGAGGCTGGCTGTTCTCAGAGCTCTGTGTCCAAACACATTAATGGAGAGGCAAAGGGAAGGAAAAACTGTGGTCAGAAAAAGTGTACAAGCGATAGGGATCACCGCGCCCTGGTCAAGATTGTGAAAAAAAAAACCATTCAAAAATGTGGGGGAGATTCAGAAGGAGTGGACAGCTGCTGGAGTCAGTGCTTCAAGATCCACCACCAAGAGACGCTTGAAAGACATGGGTTTCAACTGCCGCATACCTCGTGTCAAGCCACTGTTGACCAAGAAACAGCGCAAAAAGCGTCTCACCTGGGCTAAGGAAAAAAAGAGCTGGACTGCTGCTGAGTGGTCCAAAGTCATGTTTTCTGACGAAAGCAAATTTTGCATTTCCTTTGGAAATCGAGGTCCCAGAGTCTGGAGGAAGACAGGAGAGGCACAGGATCCACGTTGCCTGAAGTCTAGTGTAAAGTTTCCACCATCAGTGATGGTTTGGGGTGCCATGTCATCTGCTGGTGTCGGTCCACTCTGTTTCCTGAGATCCAGGGTCAACGCAGCCGTCTACCAGCAAGTTTTAGAGCACTTCATGCTTCCTGCTGCTGACCTGCTCTATGGAGATGGAGATTTCAAGTTCCAATAGGACTTGGCGCCTGCACACAGCGCAAAATCTACCCGTGCCTGGTTTACGGACCATGGTATTTCTGTTCTAAATTGGCCCGCCAACTCCCCTGACCTTAGCCCCATAGAAAATCTGTGGGGTATTGTGAAAAGGAAGATGCAGAATGCCAGACCCAAAAACGCAGAAGAGTTGAAGGCCACTATCAGAGCAACCTGGGCTCTCATAACACCTGAGCAGTGCCAGAAACTCATCGACTCCATGCCACGCCGCATTAACGCAGTAATTGAGGCAAAAGGAGCTCCAACCAAGTATTGAGTATTGTACATGCTCATATTTTTCATTTTCATACTTTTCAGTTGGCCAACATTTCTAAAAATCCCTTTTTTGTATTAGCCTTACACAATATTCTAATTTTGTGACACACGGAATTTTGGATTTTCATTTGTTGCCACTTCAAATCATCAAAATTAAATGAAATAAACATTTGAATGCATCAGTCTGTGTGCAATGAATAAATATAATCTACAAGTTACACCTTTTGAATGCAATTACTGAAATAAATCAAATATCAATCAAAATATTCTAATTTACTGGCTTTTACCTGTATATTGACGCTTACATAGGTCTGGTGATAATGTTCCCCTTTAAAGATCCAGACACAATGCATTAATGCATGTATGATGTATTAGTGTGCGCTCTTTAAACACTTAATCAAAGCAACAGAATATAAATCGAATCATTTTTGTAATCAAATTAATAAATTTAGGGCCTGAGCTGTTAAGGCTCTAATTTGGCCATTGACTTTTGAATTTCGCTTGAGATAATTTTGGGCATGATTACTTCATTGTGTGTTCTTGTTATTTAGTAAAAAAAAAAAAAAAAGATTACTTCATTGTGTGTTCTTGTTATTTTGTAAAAAAAAAATTGTAAAATAAAAAGAAGACACTTTTTAGAAACACACTATAATCAGTATTGTTTGCCATCCTAAATTCACATAGAATAAAATATTTAGGGCACACTTACATCAAATTAAAAAAATGGTATTCTACTGTATAAGTCAGACATTTTCTAAATAGTCGATTAAGAAAATGTATTAAAATAGGCATCCTTAGTTTGGAATTTAACCTGCTGTATTTTAATAATGTGACTTTGCAGTGTTTGAAGTACTTTCCATCAGTGACGTGCGGTGAGGTTCATGGCTGGTGAGGCACTGACTTCATCACAGTCAGATTTACAAACATATGAACCCTAAAGAGTATCTTATTCACCATTTGATTGGCAGCAGTTAACGGGTTATGTTTAAAAGCTCATACCAGCATTCTTCCCTGCTTGGCACTCAGCATCAAGGGTTGGAATTGGGGGTTAAATCACCAAAAATGATTCCCGGGCGCGGCGCCGCTGCTGCCCACTGCTCCCCTCACCTCCCAGGGGGTGATCAAGGGGATGGGTCAAATGCAGAGGACACATTTCACCACACCTAGTGTGTGTGTGACAATCATTGGTACTTTAACTTAACTTTAACTTTACACATACAAACTGTAGCACACAAAAAAGCACATTTAATTAAAAAAACGTTATTATGGTCTTACCTTTACTTATAAATTAAGTCCATGCGCCGCAACTAAAGCCCTCACTTAAACTTTCCACGTGCAAGATTGAATCTATTTAAAAAAGTGTAACCGAGGGTTTATAAATGTCGCCTATACTGTATGAAACTACAAAATAACAAACACGGAGGCTCCAGTTTACACGAGGACCACTTTATTTACCTTCTTTCAAAAACCTACGCTCCACTCCGTGTCATCACTTCCGCTCTTAGCGCCTTCAAAATAAGAGCTCAAGGCATATACTGTACAACAGCGCATAACAGGAACTTAACATCACAAAGAGGAAAGCCCATGAAAATAGGTTACAAAAGTTATTTAATAAGAAGCCAAAAAGTGCAAAAACAATAATGTTTGTGTTGGAGGAGTTGTGAATTAGATACACCTGCAGTCTGCATGTGTACCTAATGTTGTGGCCCTGCAGTCATTCACAACTCCTCCAACACGAACATTATTGTTTTTGCACTTTTTGGCTTCTTATGAAATAACTTTTTTAAATAGATTCAATCTTGCACGTGGAAAGTTTAAGTGTGGGCTTTAGTTGATATAACACTCCCGTCAGGTCGGTGCATTCTACGGCAGGGTGCAGGAGGCGGGATTACTGCGAGCCTCAGCCAGTGCGTCTTTTGCAGCCGTTTTATGATCGCTCAGCACAAGAAATACGTTACACACATACAGTTGTTGACAAAATACACTGTACATTATATACCTCAGCTAACTAAACTATGGAAATGTATAATATAATTCATATAGCAATACAGTCTCACTGCACAGCAGGCCAGCAGTTAGCCGAGTCCGGAATCCATGTTGAGGCACTGAGTGACGTGCCTCAACTGGCTGCTGTTCACCGCACCGTCTCTTCTCAGTATTTGAACAGCAAATGTGAAAATTCAACGATTTTGAATAAAAATAATCTAAAACTGGTGAAGTTAAATGGAAAATAACTTTATAGTATAATCACTGGATACATATAACAATTTAATTAATTTTTTTTCTTTTTACATTTTTTTTCTTTCCATGATGGCAGGTGAGGCCCCGCCTCACCTGCCTCTAGTGACTGCACATCACTGCTTTCCATGTATGCAAATATTCTCCATTATCAAACACAATAGCTAATGACAATTTAATAACTTTGAGATGTAGTTTTGCAAATGTCTTAAATTTAAGCTCCCCAACCAACAAAGACACAATGTTAGAAGAATACAAAGAAAACAAAGTACCTAAACAGCATCGTTTGTATCCATTTTCAGTTGAAAACAGTCTTGTGTAACGTGTAGCGTAACCCCTCAGGGGTAGCTCGAGTGATATCAGACGTATATTCTCTACTTCCAAGCAGGGGATGAAAACATTTCCTCTGTTCTCATTCACCAACCGCCCCTAATGCCTTTGTGGACAGCCCAGTGCAGTCAAATGTAAACACAGGCTGAAGGCAGCCTGGCTCATTTTTCATTCTACAACCACCCCCACTTTTCCTTCTTCTCCATTTCATAGCCCAATGACAAAATACACACGTGCACCGATGCAAATAAAGCACATTAAACATACACTCAGCTCCCTTGCGTACAACAGAAGATGAGCTAATGCACTCGTATCTACAGCAGAAGCACCGTAAGCACTCAAGGAACCAATATTCTGTTCCCATCATAACATGTTTATTATGCAAACTGGTTTGTGGGCCGAGGGCTTATCTTGGTAAAAAAAAAATGACCTTGCGTAGATGGAATATAACGCATCTGCTTGTTGTATACAAGCCAGTTCATATGTGCAGATACCAAACATAGAGTTATGAGCTGAACGTGTAAAGTTGAGTGAACATTGATATGGTAAAGACTGCAGGGAATATTACATTAACAGAGTTGATGAAAACACATTGAAATCACTATTCTGGGAGTGAAAAGACACTGTCCAAACTGTTCAACCACATCTAAAATACTCATATGACAATAAAGATACATTGTTGTTTCTATTAAAGGAATGCTATGATGATTCTTGTATTTTCTAAATTATAAATGTTGTATCCTCGCGTCAAACAATGCCAAAGTTCATGCATTTTGGCGTGAGCTTGCACAGTGTTGGATGCATCTGTTCACAGGGTTTTGCAATCTGGTTACGTTTTGATGTCACAGCGAGGTGGACATGCTTATTTGGACATTATGTAAAGCGCTCAGCCAGAGAGAGAGGAGCTCCTCCTCTTCTGCTTCAGGCTGTGAGGAAACACAAGCAAGGTATGATTAAGAATTATTTTCATAACACTGACATGCAAAATGCAGCGACATAAATGCTGCTAAAGGCAGCTTTTTAAATGCTCTTAATCAAACGGAGAGTGTGCAGGTGTACCTAATTCTGTGACCGGGTGAATCTATGTAATGTTCATAAAGTTTATTTTAGACCATATCTAGAAAAAAATAAGCGGTGACGAATTCAAGATATATATTCAAACACTGTACATTTTCAATAGATTAATTTTGGAAAGAGTGGGTCATGGTTCCATTGCAAACTGGGACCGCCCCCACAAACAAACCTCTTGCAGACATACTCAGAAAATATATAGGTTATAAATGTGACTCTGGCGCAAAATGTATGCAACATTTACACCAAAGCATATCCAATGCATACTATCTAGAACACAAGAAAGTGTTTTACATTTACCGTATTTTTTCGGACTGTAAGTCGCAGTTTTTTTCATAGTTTGGCTGGGCTCCAGTGCGAATTATATATGTTTTTTTCCTTCTTTATTATGCATTTTCGGCAGGTGCGACTTATACGCCGGTGCGGTTTATACTCCAAAAAATACGGTAGATTAAAATCATCATAGGTCCCCTTTAAAGTCTGCCAATAATATTGCGTATAGTACTTATCCAAAAACACAGAAAAGTAAAACTACAGTTCTCAGGGCATTCAACCGATTGCATCTGGACTGTTTGGTTTGTCTTAGAAGACGTTTCACCTCTCAGTACAGCAGCTTTTTGCACAGAATGGTTTCTGGATTGAATTGTGATGTGAAAGTCATTATTTTTCTTTTGAGTGCTTATCTTTTTCAGGCTCACAGGTAAGTTGAAACCTATCCCAGCTGACTTTGGGCAATAGACGGAATACACCCTGGATTTGTTACCAATCACTGGACACATATTCTATAGACCAGGGGCACTGAAAGTTTCTTTTTGCCCGTCAATAGGTGGCTTCCCAAATGTAATACGTATTGATACAGACCTCTTATAAGCTTACACAATCATTGATGGCATTGCTGCAAGGCTAACTATAGTTGCCATCTATTGAACATGACCATCTCCACTACCTAATATATGGAGGTATGGGGCTATACTTTTACTACCTGACTGACTCACAGCTTGAGGACTACTCACTACTGTGTCAGTTAGCCAGCTACAACTTGACATTGAGAACCTAGTAATGTCCAAAGATCAGCGTCATGTGCCCTACCTGCTTATAGCAGTTATTGTTATGGTATTATTTTATTTCAAACATGCATACAGCTACAATATGTACATCCCATATTTACAGTTTCACATTTCCATATGTCGGAAAAGGAGTAGGAAGAAGCAGAGCTTATTTTATCACACCCTTTTTTTTTTCATATCAATTGCTGAAACATTTGTTTACTTTCTGTACTCAATCTATAGAGAAAATAAAGATATAATCAATACAGTTCACATGAATAAATAGTTATTAATGAGTTGTGATTCACTCCTCTCTGAGCTGCCACCTTAACGTGGTAGAGGAGTTTGCGTGTCCCAATGATCCTAGGAGCTATGTTGTCCGGGGGCTTTATGCCCCCTGGTAGGGTCTCCCAAGGCAAACTGGTCCTAGGTGAGGGATCAGACAAAGAGCAGCTCGAAGATCTCTATGAATAACACTGACAAGGAACCCAGATTTCCCTCGCCCGGACGCGGGTCACCGGGGCCCCCCTCTGGAGCCAGGCCCGGAGGTGGGGCACGATGGCGAGCGCCTGGTGGCCGGGCCTGGCCCCATGGGACCCGGCCGGGCACAGCCCGAAGAGGCAACGTGGGTCCCCCCTCCAATGGGCTCACCACCCATAGCAGGGGTCATAGAGGTCGGGTGCGATGTGAGCTGGGCGGAAGCCGAAGGCAGGGCACTGGCGGTCCGATCCTCGGCTACAGAAGCTAGCTCTTGGGACGTGGAACGTCACCTCGCTGGGGGGGAAGGAGCCTGAGCTAGTGCGCGAGGTGGAGAAGTTCCGGCTAGATATAGTCGGACTCACTTCGACGCACAGAAAGGGCTCTGGAACCAGTTCTCTCGAGAGGGGCTGGACTCTCTTCCACTCTGGCGTTGCCGGCAGTGAGAGGCGACGGGCTGGGGTGGAAATTCTTGTTTCCCCCCGGCTCAGAGCCTGTACGTTGGAGTTCAACCCGGTGGACGAGAGGGTAGCTTCCCTACGCCTTCGGGTGGGGGAAAGGGTCCTGACTGTGGTTTGCGCTTACGCGCCAAACCGCAGCTCAGAGTACCCACCCTTTTTGGATTCACTCGAGGGAGTACTTGAGAGTGCTCCCCCGGGTGATTCCCTCGTTCTACTGGGGGACTTCAATGCTCATGTTGGCAGCGACAGTGAAACCTGGAGAGGCGTGATTGGGAAGAATGGCTGCCCGGATCTGAACCCGAGCGGTGTTTTGTTATTGGACTTTTGTGCTCGTCACAGATTGTCCATAACGAACACCATGTTCAAACATAAGGGTGTCCATATGTGCACTTGGCACCAGGACACCCTAGGCCGCAGTTCCATGATCGACTTTGTAGTTGTGTCATCGGATTTGCGGCCTCATGTTTTGGACACTCGGGTGAAGAGAGGGGCGGAGCTTTCTACCGATCACCACCTGGTGGTGAGTTGGCTGCGATGGTGGGGGAGGATGCCGGATAGACCTGGCAGGCCCAAACGCATTGTGAGGGTTTGCTGGGAACGTCTAGCAGAGTCTCCTGTCAGAGAGTTTCAATTCCCACCTCCGGAAGAACTTTGAACATGTCACGAGGAAGGTGCTGGACATTGAGTCCGAATGGACCATGTTCCGCGCCTCTATTGTCGAGGCGGCTGATTGGAGCTGTGGCCGCAAGGTAGTTGGTGCTTGTCGTGGCGGTAATCCTAGAACCCGTTGGTGGACACCGGCGGTGAGGGATGCCGTCAAGCTGAAGAAGGAGTCCTATCGGGTTCTTTTGGCTCATAGGACTCCTGAGGCAGTGGACAAGTACCGACAGGCCAAGCGGTGTGCGGCTTCAGCGGTCCCGGAGGCAAAAACTCGGACATGGGAGGAGTTCGGTGAGGCCATGGAAAACGACTTCCGGACGGCTTCGAAGCAATTCTGGACCACCATCCGCCGCCTCAGGAAGGGGAAGCAGTGCACTATCAACACCGTGTATGGCGAGGATGGTGTTCTGCTGACCTCGACTGCGGATGTTGTGGATCGGTGGAGGGAATACTTCGAAGACCTCCTCAATCCCACCAACACGTCTTCCTATGAGGAAGCAGTGCCTGGGGAGTCTGTGGTGGGCTCTCCTATTTCTGGGGCTGAGGTTGCTGAGGTAGTTAAAAAGCTCCTCGTTGGCAAGGCCCCGGGGGTGGATGAGATCCGCCCGGAGTTCCTTAAGGCTCTGGATAATGTGGGGCTGTCTTGGTTGACAAGACTCTGCAGCATCGCGTGGACATCGGGGGCGGTACCACTGGATTGGCAGACCGGGGTGGTGGTTCCTCTCTTTAAGAAGGGGAACCGGAGGGTGTGTTCTAACTATCGTGGGATCACACTCCTCAGCCTTCCCGGTAAGGTCTATTCAGGTGTACTGGAGAGGAGGCTACGCCGGATAGTCGAACCTCGGATTCAGGAGGAACAGTGTGGTTTTCGTCCTGGTCGTGGAACTGTGGACCAGCTCTATACTCTCGGCAGGGTCCTTGAGGGTGCATGGGAGTTTGCCCAACCAGTCTACATGTGTTTTGTGGACTTGGAGAAGGCATTCGACCGTGTCCCTCGGGAAGTCCTGTGGGGAGTGCTCAGGGAGTATGGGGTATCGGACTGTCTGATTGTGGCAGTCCGCTGCCTGTATGCTCAGTGCCAGAGCTTGGTCCGCATTGCCGGTAGTAAGTCGGACACGTTTCCAGTGAGGGTTGGACTCCGCCAAGGCTGCCCTTTGTCACCGATTCTGTTCATAACTTTTATGGACAGAATTTCTAGGCGCAGTCAAGGCGTTGAGGGGATCTGGTTTGGGCACGTTTCCAGTGAGGGTTGGACTCCGCCAAGGCTGCCCTTTGTCACCGATTCTGTTCATAACTTTTATGGACAGAATTTCTAGGCGCAGTCAAGGCGTTGAGGGGATCTGGTTTGGTGGCTGCAGGATTAGGTCTCTGCTTTTTGCAGATGATGTGGTCCTGATGGCTTCATCTGGCCAGGATCTTCAGCTCTCGCTGGATCGGTTCGCAGCCGAGTGTGAAGCGACTGGGATGAGAATCAGCACCTCCAAGTCCGAGTCCATGGTTCTCGCCCGGAAAAGGGTGGAGTGCCATCTCCGGGTTGGGGAGGAGATCTTGCCCCAAGTGGAGGAGTTCAAGTACCTCGGAGTCTTGTTCACGAGTGAGGGAAGAGTGGATCGTGAGATCGACAGGCGGATCGGCGCGGTGTCTTCAGTAATGCGGACGCTGTATCGATCCGTTGTGGTGAAGAAGGAGCTGAGCCGGAAGGCAAAGCTCTCAATTTACCGGTCAATCTACGTTCCCATCCTCACCTATGGTCATGAGCTTTGGGTTATGACCGAAAGGACAAGATCACGGGTACAAGCGGCTGAAATGAGTTTCCTCCGCCAGGTGGCGGGGCTCTCCCTTAGAGATAGGGTGAGAAGCTCTGCCATCCGGGAGGAGCTCAAAGTAAAGCCGCTGCTCCTCCACATCGAGAGGAGCCAGATGAGGTGGTTCGGGCATCTGGTCAGGATGCCACCCGAACGCCTCCCTAGGGAGGTGTTTAGGGCACGTCCGACCGGTAGGAGGCCACGGGGAAGACCCAGGACACGTTGGGAAGACTATGTCTCCCGGCTGGCCTGGGAACGCCTCGGGGTCCCACAGGAAGAGCTGGACGAAGTGGCTGGGGAGAGGGAAGTCTGGGCTTCCCTGCTTAGGCTGCTGCCCCCGCGACCCGACCTCGGATAAGCGGAAGAAGATGGATGGATGGATGGATGGAGTTGTGATTCACATAATTTGCTGAATGGGTTATGCATGATTGTGTAATTCTTCGAAAAGGTTCATGAAGTAAATCAGGATTCTTCCACCTTGAACTTTGTAAACACTGAGTTTGTATAGTTTCCTAAACTGGATCATACTAGTACATTAACTTATTTACTTAATCCATTCCATAATTTAACTCCACATACTGTACTATTGATAGCTTTCATTTTTCTCCCTCCTCCCTCCTCTTGTTTTCCCTTTTAGCTTTTACTAGGCGCAACCCATCAGCCTTTCGGTCCTATACCCCTTGTCATATTTGTATTGCTATTTCTTGGACGGGTTGACTGTAAACAAAATGTATTTGTAATTTTTAAGTGCAATGACAAATTAAGTATCTTGCATCTGGCTTACTAAAGGCTTTGAGCATTTTATGAGCAAACAAAGTTTTTTATTATGCTTTATTGAGTATCAACAGTGTGGTACAACACAGTGCATATATAAAGCTCAGATTATTTTCATATTTGTTATAGTGGAACCTCCCTCCCCACACCCACCTAACCCTCCCATTCAAAAAATAATTACATTAATTAAGATAAAAATATATATACAGTATATTGATTAAATAATTAAAGGGACATTGTATTAACAGTGTATTAAAATGAACAGAACAATAAGGATAGGTGTAATGAGTAATTTACAATAACAAAATACAAATGTTTTAAATTAAATATTTCCCTAAAGTTTAATTTCTCCTCTTTGTATTGAGATGAATTGTTGTACATTCTTGGGTAGCAGGTTATTGTTAGTTTTGTGTATAATTTTAACTGTTTGTAAATCTACCAAATCATTGAATTTCCATAATTTTGATTTAACAAATAAAGGGTTTGAACTGGTTGAACATTCATGTTTTATTTTTGAGATTTTGCAAGATAATTGGTTGGATTTGTTCCTGCAATTACTGTTTGTTCATCTGAAGGATTTGTTGTTATTTTGCCTAAAATTGCTTTTAATTGTAACATTATTTTTGCCTTATTAAAAGAACTTCATTAGTTACATTTAGGCTATTTGTGTTTCAGGCTTAAAATCGCCGTGTTGTGCGCACAGCCAATTGGCACATTTTCATTTTAGCCTTTGGAAGCACACATTTTGGGTCTCCCTGAAATAGGCGACGATTCAAACTCACATTCACACACCTATGGAATTTAAAGTCTCCAATGAACCTAAAATGCATGTTTTTGAAGTGTAGGAAAAAACTGGAGAACCCACAGGGGAAACTTAAAAAAGCAGAGATTCAAACCCAGGGCCTGGTCTGTTGCTGTGAGACACACTTGCTAAACCACATGTTCCACCATTCTGCCTGTGCCCTGAATCATTGTTTCCCCAATTAGAGCCGAGGGAATCCTGGTGTTGCTATTTTGGAAATATACCCGTGCCATAAAGGAAGGAAAAGGGTTCGGGGGATGTTTAATAGGAGGTATTGTCAAGCAGTCATTTGACCTCATTTTTGGTATACAACTAAGTGGGGCAAAAAAGACCTAGACTAATTTAATTAATGCATTGCACCGCTCCAAATTCAAATATAGTAGTTTCAGACATGTCTTTAGCTGCTTACTTTTCAACTAACTTGACCCTTTTTGAACATAACTTCTGACATAGTTGTTCAGGTAACAAGGAGCTACTTGCTGCTCCAATAGGATGTAAAATAACACATTAGCTACGAACACATACTCATCGATTGCAAACGTTTTTGAATGGAGTGTTATTACCCAGATTTATTTGTGTACTTTATAATCACTCTAATAAAAAATATCCCTTAAAATTGCTTTAAAGTGCGACGTGGACCTACCATTGTAGGCATCAGCATACAGTTCAGTTACATTTAAAAAAAAAAATGCATTCAATTATATATTTAGATGTTTTTTATTTAGAGGCAGACTTAATGTGTTTTTGTTCATTTCTGGGATAAGCAGAAAATCAATATTTCAGGGAATATGGGAGGTCACAGCCATTTTATTATCTCTGATAACAGGCTCATGGTGACTTGTGTTCCAGAGCATTCAATTACTTGCTGATCTTTGGAAAGCCCAAATTTGATGAAAATCCAATACTTACAAGCGTTGACTTTCACACCAATGCCATTATGTTTTCTGAGTCATGGCCAGCGTTAACAACCCAAGTTGTTCCTGTCAAACTCATCTCCCAAGATGTTTTTTTTACAAAAAAACTAACAAAAAAAAAAACTGGCTTCATGTGATTGCACAGACTGTTTCAGATTTCAAACAATAAATCAAAACAGCGATACCCTGGTGGAGCGCTTTGCTTTGAACACAGTGACTACATTTCAATAGATTTCTCCCATTGGGGAGATTTATCAAAGGAGTTGCTGTGCAAAATAGGACTTGCATACTAATCACTTGTAAAACGTGTAATTATAGACACAGCAACTGTTAATTGGATGTCAAAGCACGCATTTTGAGTAACTGCCAGATTCACGGATAGGCCTGGGCCGATAAATTTTGCTCAACGATATAATGACCTACAAATTATTGCCGATAAACTATTTTATTGTCAACATTATTTTGAGACCGAATCATCCACTGATGTAATGATAATACATAATAATAAGGCAAGCATTACCTTTGAATTTAAATAAAATTGTACTTTTCATACATTTTAATTGGAATGTAAACGTTTAAAATTCAAAGTTAATAAAACAAATATAAAAATAAAATATACTGTGTCTGATAGCAAAACGTTGCACTTTAATAAAAATCACAACCAAAAGCAATACAATTGTTTCTGTCTTTGTCAAATGGTAAATGGTAAATGGGTTATACTTGTATAGCGTATTTCTACCTTCAAGGTACTCAAAGCAATTTGACACTATTTCCACATTCACCCATTCACACACTGATGGCGGGAGCTGTCTTGCAAGACCCTAACCACGACCCATCAGGAGCAAGGGTGAAGTGTCGTGCTCAAGGACACAACGGACGTGACTAAAGGATGACGGAAGCTGGGGATCGAACCAGGAACCCTCAAGTTGTTGGCACGGCCGCTCTACCAACCGAGCCATTGTCAAAACAATAAATAAAATAGCTAAATAAAGTTATTGTGACCAAAATGATCAGATTTACCAATATTATCGCAAAATTGTTGAATGTGCTCAAAAACATTTATACACACACAAAACATTTTTAACCAAGTTGTTTTCCTTGTAATAACTAAAAGGTCAGACTGCAGATTGCGCTGTCAGCCTGCTACTTCAAGCAGTAAGACAGTACCAAAAATGGTTTAAATCAGCTGACCAGACAGTCACAGCAACATCATGTGACAACCTCTGAGGAAGGCAACAGGTGTAGCCGAAACCGTCAGGTACGGAAATAAACACACAGGTCTGGCTATAAGAATAACAAATTGCATAACTAAAATAAATGGCCACACAATATACTTGACTCTCTTGGCAGAAGAAACATCAAATATTGTTCTGGCTTCATTAGAGGCCTATTATTTTTATTTGTGTGACTGTATACGTTTATCTTTTTCCATTTTCATTTGTAAACATTTTAGCATGTTTGTTTCACTTTGAATGAATGCTACGTCACGTGAGTTCACTTCCTGTTAAACGGACCTCCGTCTGTTTCAACTCGACACTATGGAGTTTATATTGATCACTTTGTGCAAAGACAGCACAACCTTTATGTTCAATGTCAATACTGTAGCTCAGCAGGCTGTATATATATATACTGTATATATATATAATGTACATATATATGTGTGTGTATATATATATATATAATGTACATATATGTGTGTGTATATATATATATAATGTACATATATATGTGTGTTTACATATATACATACACACACACACACATATATATATATATACACACACATATATATGTATATATACATACATACATATATGTATATATATATATAAATACATATATATATATATACACACATATGTATGTATATATATATAGATATACATATACACACACATATATATACGTATATATACACACACATATATATACATGTGTGTATATATATATGTATGTATATGTATATATATATACATATATATGTGTGTATATATATGTGTGTATATATATATACATATTTATATATATATGTATATACACATATATATATACATATTTATATATATATATGTATATATATATATAAATGTGTGTATATATATATACATATTTATATATATATGTATATACACATATATATATACATATTTATATATATATATGTATATATATATATATAAATGTGTGTATATATATATATATATATATATATATATATATATATATATATGTGTGTGTGTGTTAATATATATAAATATATACAGTATATATATATATATATATATATATATATATATATATATATATACACACATACATACAGTATATTCAGACAGATTTAAAAAAATAATAAAAATAAATAAAAAAATGTATATATATATATATATATATATATATGCAGCACGGTGGAACTGGGGTTAGTGCATGTGCCTCACAATACGAAGGTCCTGAGTAGTCCTGAGTTCAATCCCGGGCTCGGGATCTTTCTGTGTGGTGTTTGCATGTTCTCCCCGTGACTGCGTGGGTTCCCTCCGGGTACTCCTGCTTCCTCCCACCGCCAAAAACATGCACCTGGGGATAGGTTGATTGGCAACACTAAATTGGCCCTAGTGTGTGAATGTGAGTGTGAATGTTGTCTGTCTATCTGTGTTGGCCCTGCGATGAGGTGGCGACTTGTCCAGGGTGTACCCCGCCTACCGCCCGAATGCAGCTGAGATAGGCTCCAGCACCCCCCGCGACCCCAAAAGGGACAAGCGGTAGAAGATGGATGGATACATATATATATATATATATATATATATATATATATATATATATATATATATATATATACTGTATATATGTTTTGTTTGTTTTTTACCAGGACTTCCCGCGGTCCGGATTTTGGACGCTGGTGGGCCGGATCTGGCCTGCTAGACGTAGTTTGGGAACCCCCGCTTTAGACAGTAACATGTTTATACAAGTTTAGAATGGAGTATGACGTTCCTTAACAGAGAAAGATAATGTCTCCTTTTCATGTTAGCATTTAAGCCAGTTAGCAAGCTAACACTAGTTGGTCCATAAGTTTATCAAAGTGCAATTACCAGAGGTGGGACCAAGTCATTGTTTTGCAAGTCACAAGTAAGTCTCAAGTCTTTGCCCTCAAGTCCGAGTCAAGTCCCGAGTCAAGACAGGCAAGCCCCGAGTCAAGTCCAAAGTCAAGACTGGAAAGTCTCAAGTCAAGTCCTAAGTCCTGCATTTTGAGTTTCGAGTCCTTTCAAGTCCTTTTAACCACAGACTAATATATTAACACAGATTGTGTATGCTTTTCAAACGCTGTATTTATTTATTAAAACAAGTGCATTTTAAATTGCAGGAAAGAAAATTGTGCTGACATTGCACTTTATAATAGCACTATATTAACCAGTCATTTTAAACATTAACTCATTCCTTTACAGAACAAACACATTGAAAAATAAAGTGCAAATGTACTTATTTGTACAAAAGTGTTAACATTGAAAAAACATGACATATACGTGAACATAACAAAAAAGTTGTACTTTTTATATGTCAGGGCCCTATGCTGCATTGCATCTGCAAAAGACCAAATTAGCCAAGAGTCTGTCAGTCATTTGTGCACGATGGGGGCGTAGTATGATGCCACCATGGCTGAAAACTCGCTCCACTGGAGCACTGGAGGCAGGCACTGCCAAGACTCTCATGGCCACTCGGAACAGTGAAGGAAGAGTCTTCATGTTCAATGCCCAGAACAAAAGGGGGGAGAGAGTTGTTTTGGGTTGGTGCACTACTTGTAAGTGTATCTTGTGTTTTTTTATGTTGATTTAATTAAAAAAAGAAGAAAAAAAAATGTATTTCTTGTGCGGCCCGATACCAATCGATCCACGGACCAGTACCGGGCCGCGGCCCGGTGGTTGGGGACCACTGAGGTAAACAACCAACAGTATGTCAGAAAGCTAGCTAAAACGGTACACATATTCATAATATAGTATACATTTTAACTGACCTTTATTTTACTATTTTTGTCTTTTTTTAGGTGGCTAAAATACGCGGTGCTGCTGACCGCTGTCTAACGTTACGTGTGATATATTGACTAACGTAACCCTGCTTAAAAACAAATCACAGAACAAAAAGTATGAATAAGGTAGTGAACTGCAACAGATTCCCGTGTTTGCAATAACGTTATAACGGCAGTGAGTTTACAGCCTCACTGATTTAACTACACAGCAAATAAAAGTCACGTTACTGCCAATAAACGTTATCTTACATTCAAAACTTACCGTTCTTTGTGCAACTTCAAATGCCGGACGAAGTTGGAAGTTGTTGCCTCTCCATCAGTAATTTTCGAACCGCATGTGTTGCATACTGCAAACCGTTTTGTGTTGACCACCTCGTAATTTTTATACCCAAACAAAATTATTTTAGGTATCATTTTTTGTTCACTGGCGTGTGGTTTGGACATGTCTTCTTCGTTGGTTGTCCTGCAATTTGATTGGATGAATGCTGTGTGATGAAAACAAAGTAGATCTAATTTGATTGGCTGTTGTACTGAGACCACACCAGCTGACACACGCAACGCTGATAGACAAGTACACAATGAAAAATACGGAGCGCTCCCGAATAACTTTTTCATCTTTGGGTTTTGGGGAAAGTAGCAAGTCATGTCAAGTCATGTCAATTCAAAAGGCTCAAGTCCAAGTGAAGTCACAAGTCATTGATGTTAAAGTCTAAGTCGAGTTGCAAGTCTTTTTACATTTTGTCAAGTCGAGTCTAAAGTCATCAAATTCATGACTCGAGTCTGACTCGAGTCCAAGTCATGTGACTCGAGTCCACACCTCTGGCAATTACCAATCATGGTTTTTCAATCATTTTAATTTAATACGGTAATACTAACCTTTGGGAGTTTTGCAGTGGTTATCATTAATACAGTTTATGTGCATGTAGTAAAAACGCTGCTGAAACAGATGCAAAAGAGAGATTGGTCTAGTAAACCATAACAATTCATGCATGTGGCAGTTATCAAAGCTAGAAAAACTACCAATTTCATTTTTGTTTATCGTTCGGTTGATTGCCTTATGGGCCTATTCACTGATCTAAAAAAAGCTAATAAAATTAGCAAATGTTGTTCAGCAAATAATAGTCTACAATTGCATCTGCAATCAGGTAATGAAGGCCCCGGAGTGTCCTTTTGCAATTGTAAAACAGAACCGTTAACAGACTTCAGTACTGGGCTCATGTGGCAACCAGTTCAGTGGCCTTGTGGTTAGAGAGTCCGCCACGAGACTGGAAGGTTATGAGTTCAATCCCCGGCCGAGTCATACCAAAGACTATAAAAATGGTACCCATTCCCTCACTGCTTGCACTCAGCATCAAGGGTTGGAATTGGGGGTTAAATCACCAAATGATTACTGAGCGTGGCACACGCTGCTGTTCACTTCTCCCCTCACCTACCAGGGGGTGAACATGGGTATGGGTCAAATGCAGAGGACAAATTTCACCACATCCAGTGTGCGTGTGACGATCATTGGGACTTTAACTTTAACTTTAATATCTGAATTGAAGTATTTCTACTTTCTGTATTAAAGCCTACGTGCAAACAAAGACACTAACCTGTGGAGACAGGGCATTGGGAGGTTGAGTGAAGAGTGTGGAGTGAGCTGTTGACCGGAGACCATGTGCTCTCCTGACAGTCTGGCGAGTGAACGGAGGCGTGAGGACCTGCTGCTGATGAGAAGACACACAAAGAAGTTGCCGTAAGTTGGGGAACGTGGTCCTCAGCTCAATTTGGCATTGATAAAGCACAGCAAAACATCAGCAGGGCTTACAGTGCCTTCTTAAAAAGTGCGCTGAAAAGAGGATTAAAATAATGAAGCGTGAAAGTGGATGCTGTTCTCATCACAGACTTCAGCAGTTTACTTTTTGCTGTGATTAAATATGGAATGGGATCGTAAATGTCTGTGCAAGATGTGATCAAATTCGACACAATCCCCTGTGTATGTGTACCACTTATCTTAACTCTTAGAGTTAAGATTAATATTAGTATTTGTCTTTGCCAGGAATACCTTACTTAACTGAATTAAAGGCATTGCATCAAGAGCCTATGCAAAATACTTGTTTTTGTAGTAAACTGCACCATTACATTTCGATGCCATGATAAATAGATTTATATAAATAGATAAATAGACTACATACATTTTCTATCTAACATTAGTGACACAAACCCAATCTTTTTACTGACTTACATTAGAGGCCAAAAGTTTGCACACATCTTATCCTCATTTAATGCGTTTTCATTATTTCCATGACTATTTACATTGTAGACTGTCACTGAAGGTTTCCAGAGGCAGTCACCTAAAAGTTTTCTCTGTGCAGGTGTTTGAAGCTCATCGAGAGAATGCCAAGAGTGTGCAAAGAAGTAATCAGAGCAAATGGTGGCTATTTTGAAGAAACTAGAATATAAAACATGTTTTCAGTTATTTCATCTTTTTTTGTTAAGTACATAACTCCACGTGTTCATTCATAGTTTTGATGCCTTCAGTGACAATCTACAATGTAAACAGTCATGAAAATAAAGAAAACGCATTGAATGAGAAGGTGTGTCCTAACTTTTGGCCTGTACTGTAGATATGCATACTCAGGTGGCTAACACGCGAAGAAGTTGAAGTTTTACTTCAACGCTAAAATAAAGTTACAATTGAAACAGCAAATGTAATAAAAACTCATCAAATACAACTCTAAAACACTTTCATTGACAAATTGTAAACAAGTCTCTAAAACATGTCGAGATTCAGTTTTGATGTTAATGATTTTCTTGAGGCATTTAGTGATTGCATTTATATGCATTGTTTTTTTGTTTTGTTTTTGCAAACAAAACATCTTTGTCATTTCAGTTGCAGCTAGGTATATTGCGTTAAGAACTGCATTGTATCATATGATTAGAAATAATTCAGTTATTTTTTGCTATTTTGAATACATAATGCTCCATTTTCATCATGTACTATTATATTAATTACAATTGACTGTTTAACTGAATTTTTTTTTCTTCTCCTTTTCAATAAAGACATTTCAAAATAACACATTTTATAGCTGTAATTATAATATCAAACTGTACATTTTTGCCTAAGGTTATCATACCGTTAGAATCTCATACTGGCCATGGCTAGTAGCTATATACCGTATTTTGCGGACTACAAGGCACACTTAAAATCACGTTTTTTTTCCTCAAAACTCCACAGTGCGCCTTATAACCCGGTGCGTCTAATGTACGGAATAATTCTGGTTTTGCTTACCGACCTCGAAGCAATTTTATTTGGTACATGATAAAATGATAAGTGTGACCAGCAGATGGCAGTCAAACATAATAGATATGTGTAGACTGCAATATAATGGCAGTCACACATAAGAGATATGTGTAGACTGCAATATGACTTAAGTAAACAACACCAACATTATATATGTTCTATTGAAAATATAGAACATTACACACGGCGCTCAAAAATATATCAAAATGTTTTAGTACGACTTTGGTAAGCTAAGAAACCACACCGCTTGATGGATTGTCGGCGCATTAAACATACGAGTATTATTATGGTGTGTGTATATGGTAAAACATTATCTGGCGTTTTGTTTCGCAATTATATGCAAAAGCAACTTTTCTTACCTCTGATACCTGCTGATCTGTATTTAGGATCTGCATAAATCCAGAAAAATTGCGTGCGTCTGCCTTTGTAGTCGATAAGCTTCTTCTTTTTCTCTATCTTCTTGTTATGGGACATTCATTCTCGGCTGTTGCCATTTCAAATATAAAGTAGTGTAAAGTTCTTATTTATTTATGTCAGTAAACTCGCCATGAAAGCGCTAAAACATACTGGTGTACTGAGTTTACACTATTCACCCAAGGAACTTTAGTTATTAGAGAGTTCCGGTCAGACAGTTTATCATGGGACACTTTTACGGCCTTGTTGTTTTTTCCGGATGAGGAGATGCTGCTCCGTTGTTGATTTAAGTAAAGTCTGAATGTCATTAAAACAGTTAGCTCCATCTTTTGACACGTCTTCCACTCCCGTCCTAGCACGCTACACCGCTACAACAAAGATGACGGGGAGAAGACGCTGCCGAAGGTGAGCCACGTAAGGTGATCCCCGTAAATAAACAAAACGGCGCATCAAGAAGTGACTGTCAGAAAGCGGCTTGAAGATGATCTGTAAAACATAATCTATGCAACATTTTGACCAAAGAACCACCATTACATGTTATGTAGACCACAAGGAAGTGTTTTCAATTTAGAAAAAGAAAAATATAAATATGACTCCTTTAATGCGCCCTATAATCCGGTGCGCCTTCTATATGAAAAAAGATCGAAAATAGACCATTCATCAGCAATGTGCCTAATAATCTGGTGCGCCCTATGGTCCGGAAAATACGGTACTCTACTACTAACATCCAAGTGACAGTTGGTGAGACTCCACACTAATTTATATGAGCGATAGTAACATGTGATGTATGCTGCTGTTTTGGTTGGCAACAGGGGTAGCAAACAAGTTATGCTCTGCACAGTAGTTTACTATTCAATATATGTTCATCTACTGTTATTTTACCGTTTCTTTGAGTGATGCATATTTGTTTCAAATGGACAACACATCAGAAATAATATAAGAAAGAGCATCTATCAGAATGGAAGGCAGTATTTGAGGAACTCTTGTGTTACCATTAGCACCAGCGCTTACAATAACACTTGATATATTATTGACCATTAAAGTAGGTGATCCAGAGTCTTCATGGCTATGACAGAGAAGTTATTCTCCTTGTTACAAGTCAATGTACCATTAAAATGATTTAAAATTTATTTTAAAACAGTAATACTAGGTTTCATGCCCAACTAATTTCTGGGCTGCAGGAATAAGATGATGTGCAGAAGACAACCTTTCAGACGTGTGCAAATCATGCCAGCAAAGCACAAGAAGGCTCCAGGTGGCCCGTCAGTTCATGCTGTGAAGCGAAAAGGCAAACTACTGATCCCGCAAGCCACTTGACTTCATGTGAATTAATTAATGGTAATCACTTTGCTTACATATAAAATAATGTTGTACGGATTATGTCATACCATGTCTGTTTTTATGTAACTCATAAGTAAGATAATAAGAGTAAACCTGAGATTTAATTGGTAGAATCTACATTTAATTTACACCATCGGGGGTTCAGGCAAAATTGACAAATGTTGCCCTTGCATATAAATGGAAAGATGGCCATGTTTCCTTAAAATAACAAAAGGTTGCCGATAAATAAAAAAATACTTTCCATTAATAATAATAACATGTAAGTAGGATTTACAAAACAAATTCAAGCTACTTTGTCCGCAGCAAGGCTAATTCAATGCCTGACCGCATTCCTGGTACCAGAAATGACTGTGGACTAAAGCCCACCATTAAGATAAGCAGTGAACCTTGGTACTATGATCGAGTGTTGCTGCAGGATTATTGCCTCAACCTTATCTAGTCCAAGTCAGGCATACTGCATCAACCCATGCGAAGGGTGTGCCTTCAAGACTTCAGTGACTCTCAAGTGCTTTGGAGTATTATTAACGTATTACCACTATGGCATGATAGTGGGAGATAAACAATATTTGTATTATTTCAACTCACTGTGATTCAAGTCACACAATGCAGTTACAGGTATAATTTTAATGGGGTGGAAACTGCCTTACAGTTGACAGATCAATTAAACTAATAACAACAAAACGTCCCAAGTTTCAATACAAAATCTAGCATCCGACGAGACATTTGAATGTCATTGTTTCCTTTATTTTAGTTGTGGACTATACAACCATATATGCCAGCAAACATGAAGTGTGTTAAAAGTATCGACTACGGCCTATCTTCACCATCGGGTATGTTGGTTTGCGGGGGAATGCCCCTTCTCTATATCTGTTGATTCGACTGTCAGAGGTCAAACAGCAGCTGTTCTTACTGGATAGTGCCGACATCTACAACAAAACAAGATGAATAATAGGCCAATCTATACGTGTACAAACCTCTTTGTTTCCTGACAAAAAACCCAGCAGGTTAAAATCACTACTAACGCTGTTTCTTTGTAGATACAACACAACTTACAAGGGCTAAGTGCTTTCTTTCTGTACAGCCTGAGATCTGACAATAGACTGAATAGTAAAAGCAACTAATGATTATGATCTGACAAAAACATATTTTCTGGTTGTAAAGCTACTGATATTGTTTGTGTTGTATGAGCGAAGTGTATACCAGCTTAATACAGCTATATAGCTTAACAATACTAGTATCTAGAATTTTGGCTTACACAGACTGCGGTTTTCAATTACAGATTAAGGTTCCACATAACACGATTTTTTATTCTTCATTGTGTAAAAATATGTTAATAATCACTTTAACATAAACATAGAACCCCAACAAGTGATGGCACATTCACAGATAGGTGACAATAGAGTCTTAAATATTTACACAACATTAACATTGAATCTTCCCCTTAAAATCCCTTTCGAAGTTGGTCCTTCTTTAGGAATAAGGAATCACGAAATATATTCATAACAGTAGTACAAACTCAGGGTTTTATGACCATATTTAACCTTTCAAAATTTGGACAACTTTTACTGATACATTTTACTATAAAACACCAGTCATTCCAGCACCTCACCATCATTCACAGTCAATTTGCTGACACCGAGCACAACCTGTTTCACAGAAATGCATCCAAGAGTGTTCAGAACAGAATCCACTACTCTGTCACCTTCTTACATGAGATCTACATATTAATCACTTATAAATGAATTGGGTCTTTGAAGCATTTGAGACAAAATAAACCACACTACTTTGACTTTAAATTTCCCCATTATTGATAAAAGAAATGTAATCTTGTGCTCATTCCTACTGTGAATTCCTAAAGTCTTGACCAAAGTGATCCCAGTCAGTTTTAATAATTGGAAATTAATGATTGGCTGAGATGGCTCTTAATGGAAGATTTATATTCAGTAGTACCACAGCTCAGAAATACTAATGATGAATCTTAGACACTCCAGATTCTGCATTAAGTATTGTCTCCATGTTACAGTACTGCAAAAAAGGCTTATCAATTTTAACTATGGGCACATGAACCCAAGACTGTTAATATAATTCTGGCTGTTCCAGTCCTTATATAGTAAATAATGTATAAAGTGCGCAATATAGACAATATAAATTCTGTAAATTTGGCCGACGGTAGAGGTTTTAGTACAATTGTCATATGGTGATATTTTTGACAGCGACAAGCAAACAACCACGTCCTCAACGCAATGTAGAGTTTTCGGTATCGAGCAACAGGCACACCACATTGCGTGTCACTAATTCTCGCCTCCATGGCGGCAAATAAACTAGGTTTCTTACAATTGCCTGTGGATTTTTAAAGATGATAAATGCTTGCAAGATGTGGCTAATGGGAGTTACCATTGTAGCCTTCAAAGCCCTCTAAAACATATTAAAACCCCTTCATTAGGTTTTATATACACGCTGCAAGTGAATATATAATGTAGTAACAGACACATTTCTAACAATATGGAACATGTACAAAATATACGGTATTTTGGTCATTTAAAGCAATACCTCAACTTCTTTCCTCGGCACATTTATTTACATTTCCACAGCAGCACACTTCCTACTTCCGGAAACAAAGGCATGTGTGTGTTCTAATCATGGCAGACTTGGTAACAGACAATGAAGACAACAATTTTTGGACAAATGAGTATTCACAACCTTATCTTTTTTAAACTGAAGATAGGGAGGATGAACTGCTGCTTATAGAAGCGAGCACAAACAGACGGAGCAGGCGGAAGACGAGAGAGTGAGGTCAGACTGCAAATGTGGATCTTGGAGTCCATCTATGCCGAAATAAATGGAGTGCTTACCCTAATCAACTGGAAATGTACTCGGCCAGCTTGACCAAACGGACAACAGTCCATCGAGTAAGTCACTATATTATTGGTCATGATACATGCAGCACATCACCGTACAACTGCAGTACATACGCTGATGAGCTAGCTGTATACAAACAAAACATGAAATGTGGGATAATACTTTAAGGACAATATGATTGCTCATGTTTTTCAGTCAGTACAGATTAGTGTCCTATCGCTTTTTATGTTGTGTATTACAAACTCAAAAGCCCTTCAGCAGAAGCTAGCTTACCATTTGCCGTAGCTAGTTTACGGCTCATGCCGTAGCATGGCGGTGTGTTACTACGCTAGCAAAACAGTTCCTCAGTGTTCCCTCTTACAAAAACAATGTTGCTACAGCTTGTTTAATATACAGGTTACGGAACGTAAATTAAGTAGTGTTGACGGTTTTTGGATGCAATTTAGAGGCAGAATGGATTGCTTACATTAGCTGCATTACTAGCCAAATAAAATGGGCCGATTATTAAGTAAGAATGCAACAAATGAGGATTGTGAACAATAAGCAAAATTCCAAAAACAGTGCAGTTTCCCTTTAAAGTAGCGTAGAAAAACAAGTTGCCTCTATGTAGAAGCGATAATCATGTATATCTGATTTATGACACCAAAAGAATTACAAAGTGATATGATTAAAATAGTACCAATCTCACCGAGATCCCCGAGCATTTTGAGAGTTAATGAGGAAGCCAGTCACGTGTTGCGTCCCCATCAACAACAATGCTAATCAAGCAGACTTTGTGAGAGCCAACGACGATTACTTTGGGAAAAATTTTAAACCACAACTTTATATTTTTGAGCCCAACTACAAAGAGGATGAGCAGTAAGTTTGAGAAGCCAAGTGTGAAACAGACGCAATTTATAACAAAACTATGGCTTTAGCAGCATTGTTAGGTGCTAAACATACAAACTAACCATAATAAACCATAATAAGACAAATACGTACTGTAATATTTCCACCCTTGCCGGGATGCCTACCAACGGGACCCTCACATAATCTCGTTTGGATGAAGATTAAATCGCAATCCTCAAGCAGTGCCAACAAAAAGTTGCCCCAACTAGCGTCTTCTTCACCCTCTTGGGGATGTCAAAGTTGACCAGCCTCTCGGCCCATGGCCACATTTGTCTACAAGCAGGTGAGAGATGCATGTAATATTATCTAGATTTTACTTTTAGCAAGTTTGCGACAAAGCAGAGGCAGCCGCCGGCTCAGTGTGTCAACAATAGCAGCGTAACCTAGTATTAGCTCACTCCTATCAATGCGTCGCTAAATAGGCTGTGTTAGCGCTTATAAAGTATTGGTGGCGGTTTCTGGATGTTTTTAGAGGGTTTTATGGGCGCAATAGAGGACCCTCGATCTGTTGACTCAATTGTTATCTATTTAATTACGATTTTGAATACACAGGGGTTAGTGCATGTGCCTCACAATACGAAGGTCCTGTGTTCAATTTCAGGCTCGGGATCTTTCTGTGTGGAGTTTGCATGTTCTCCCCGTGACTTCATGGGTTCTCTCCAGGTACTCCGGCTTCCTCCCACATCCAAAAACATGCACCTGGGGATAGGTTGACTGGCAACACTAAATTGGCCCAAGTGTGTAAATGTGAGTGTGAATGTTGTCTGTCTATCTGTGTTGGCCCTGAGATGAGGTGACGACTTGTCCAGGGTCTACCCCGCCTTCCGTCCGAATGCAGCTGAGGGACGTAAGGGACAAGCGGTAGAAAATGGATGGATGGAATGCATAAAACAAGTCAAGCATATGTGTTCTTGCCTAACATTAGGATTGTGGGTGATAAACAGCACATCTCTTTTCAATGTTTGCGTATTTCCAGTATGACTGATCTGATGATATGGTCAGAGTGCAGAAGCGTTACTACAGTGACGTGGAATCTACAGACGTTGCCAAAGATATTCGGAAATGAATATCCTGTAATGTATAAGTTCACATTTACAATGCGCCAAAGAAAGAAATATGTATCTAATAGTCCTGATACCAATATTTTGGTACCGGTACCAAATTGTATTTCGATACTTTTCTAAATAAAAGGGACCACAAAAAATGGCATTATTGGCTTCATTTTGACAAAAAATCTTAGGGTACATTAAACATATGTTTCTTATTGCAATTGTGTCCTTAAATAAAATACTGAACATACAAGACAACTTGTCTTTTTTTAGTAAGTAAGCAAACAAAAGCTCCTAATTTAGCTGCTGACATATGCAGTAACATATTGTGTCATTTTCCATTCTATTATTTTGTCAACATTATGAAGGACAAGTGGTAGAAAATGATTTATTGATCTACTTGTAATATCTGCTTACTTTCTCTTTTAACGTGTTCTATCTACACTTCTGTTAAAAAGTAATAATCACTTATTCTTCTGTTGTTTGGATACTGTACATTAGTTTTGGATGGTACCGCAAATTTAGGTATCGATCCGATACCAAGTAGTTACAGGATCATACATTGGTCATAATTTAAGTCCTCATGTGTCCAGGGACGTATGTCCTGAGTTTATAAACATGATATGAATTTTAAAAAACGAAAAAAGATTTAGTGATGCTAAAAAATATCAATGTAATCATAGTAGTATCGACTTGATACGCTCCTGTACTTGGTATCATTACAGTAGATGTCAGGTGTAGATCCACCCATGGCGTTTGTTTACATTGTGACGTCGATGAGCTACGGCAGTGTTCTTCAGCCACTGTGCCGCGGCACATTAGTGTGCCGTGAGATACAGTCTGGTGTGCCGTGGGAGATTTCGTAATTTCACCTAATTGGGTTAAAAATATTTTTTGCAAACCAGTAATTATAATCTACAAATGTGCCGTTGTTCAATGTCTGTGCTGTCTAGAGCTCGGCAGAGTAACCGTGTAATACTCTTCCATATCAGTAGGTGGCAGCAGGTAGCTAGTTGCTTTGTAGATGTTGGTAACATAGTTTGTCGTGATCACATTATGTGGGAGGCAGTGTGTAGGTAAAAAGTTATCTAACACTTAAACCAAAAATAAACAAAAGGCGAGTGCCGCTAAGAAAAGGCACTGAAGCTTAGGGATGGCAATACAAAACGAAACTAAAACTGAACTGGCTGGAAAGTAAACAAAAACAGAATGCTGGACGACAGCAAAGACTTACAGCGTGTGGAGCAGATGGCGTCCACAAAGTACATCCGTACATGACATGACAATCAACAATGTCCCCACAAAGAAAGATAGCGTCCGCACAACTTAAATAGTCTTGATTGCGAAAAAAAAAAGCAGGTTTTTAGAGGCGGTATAGTACAGAATACAATTAATTAGTATCGTGGTACTATACTAGTACCGGTATACAGTACAACCCGAGTATGTTATAAGTTATTCTTTATTTGTTTATCTCGCTTTCTATTCTTTGTCTTTCAGTTCTTCGGGCATTGCTAAATCACCATCTCTGCATTAGTTACAGAGTGACAGTCAGCCTGAGGGAGATGGGGGAAAGATACATTAAGCCCATATAGTAAACCAGTGGTTACCCATGCAGAGTACAGAGAGCGGGCGACTGCTGAGTGACTTCAAACAACGAAAGGGCTATTAGAGCAAATTGATCAAGTCAGAGGGGTTTCCCTGAAACTTCACGAATGACGAGCAGGAGCTTAAGGATATAAAACAGCCTGCTCAGGGAAACCATGGATGTGGGGGAGGGGGGGATGTTTAAAGTTCACACCATAAGTCAGATTTCCATCTAAATGAACTGCAAATTAGTTTAAAAAAATTAAAGCCAGCAGATATGGTCATTTGCATCTGAGGAGGAACCTTAGAAAGTTGGCAGCAATTCTCACTTATACAGCAATGTTCTCTACGGTTTTCCTCTTCTTTTTCAGTTTTTACAGCAGAGACAGCAGAAACTGCTACATTCTCGTTTGAAAGACAAACAGCTGATCGGGTCATGTTTGTCACTGCCAAGTGCATATATAAACATAATATATCGTGGTAAGGCTGGGAATACAGTGTCCAATATTAGGTGTAACTCGACCCTATCCGAGTGAATCACCTGGGACAGGAAGCTTCTCCAAGCTTGTGATTGAAGTGCCACCACAGTCCAGACTCGTGGCTATGGGACAATAAACACAGGAGTATAAAGCGCTTTGAGTCACTAGAGAAAAGCGCTATATAAATATAATTCACTTCACTTCACTTTTCAGCCATCTGAGGACAAGCAATGGTAATACTTAAACAACACATTATTGTGATCACTCTTGCCTTGGTCTGTAATTGAACGCACATAAATAGACACATATACAGAATAGATGCAACAAAGAGCCCAAAATAACATTTTGTGTGCATATTTTTTCAGCCTCTTTCAACTGTGCAAAATTTACACCAGAAATGAATTAACACTGGAGGCAGCCAACCGTTACGTGTTTTCCCTACACTGCCACATCTAAGACGTCCCACCAGACTTGAAACAAAAAGACCTAAAAAGTATGTGACCAGTAGGGCTGTGTTTGACAAACGATTTTAGGAGTTCAATCTGATTTGTTGGATCAGTCAACAATCATTTGAAGTTTTTATTTTATTTTAAGAGTACAGATAATGGGCATTACCTCAAATAAACAGACCTCATTTGTGACATATTCAATCCCAAAGAAAAAGGCTCAAAACACTCAGATAAACAAATAAATACTGTTAAATATACATAGGTTAGTGACCTCCTCAGATTGGCCCCGCCAGTGAGTAAGAAGAAAGTGTTACCCGGCTGCAGGAGCATGCATGCCTTCGAAAGTAGTCAAGCTGCACTTCTGTGATTGGATCACTTTGGCATGTTACTAAAACAAACCAAAAACTATCATAGTTTGACTGTAAAATATGTTTGGTAATGTAACCCGTGACATGTCTACCTACATAAATGCTTTTATTACTCTCTATTAGGGTTGTACGGTACACCGGAATTAGTATAGTACCGCGATACTAATGAATCATATTCGGTACTACACCGCCTCTGAAAAGTACCGGTCCACCCCGCCCCCGTCGTCGTCAATGACCAATGTATGATCCTGTAACTCCTTGGTATCCGAATGATACCCAAATTTGTGGTATCGTCCAAAACTAATGTAAAGCATCAAACAACAGAAGAATAAGTGATTATTACATTTTAACAGAAGTGTAGATAAAACATGTTAAAAGAGAAAGTAAGCAGATGTTAACAGTAAATGAACAAGTAGATGAATCATTCATTTTCTACCACCTGACAAAATTTTTAATTTTGACAAAATAACAGAATGGAAAATGACACAATATGTTACTGCATATGTCAGCAGCTAAATTAGGAGCCTTTGTTTGCTTACTTACTACTAAAAGACAAGTTGTCTCATGTGTTCACTATTTTATTTAAGGACAAACTTGCAATAATAAACATATGTTTAATGTACCGTTAGATTTTTTTGTTACAATAAAGCCAATAATGCAACTTTGTGTGGTCTCCTTTATTTAGAAAACCACCGAAAAGTATCGAAATAATTTTGGTACCGGTACTAGTACCAAAATATTGGTATCGGGACAACACTACTCTTTATTATGTGCTGCCCGAGTTAATAGCGGCTACGGCTCTAGCAGAGCGCCAAACAGACAATCAAACTTTACTATCTCGAGGAAGTAAAATAGTTGTAACAAGGTTAGCATATGTGATGGATTGTTATAGTTGCCAGAGGGAAGCAGTGAGGGAGGCCTCCTGCCAAATTGAAGTTGTTGGAGCTACATCTCAGTGCTGAGGTGGCACTTGTGTCCAATTTCCGGTGAGTCCCACCAGGGAAGACACCGGAGATGCACGGAGGCATGGCTTCGTGTACATCAGCGGGCTCCCTTTTGGCGTCTCCCATCTCTGGGACTTTGGGTTCTCGACTCTCCTGCTACCGACAGAATGATGAGAAGGGTTTAATGTTGGACCATTCAACTACCAGGTTGATAGTCAAATTCGACTCCTTTATTGAAGTTGTTGGAGCTACATCTCAGTGCTGAGGTGGCACTTGTGTCCAATTTCCGGTGAGTCCCACCAGGGAAGACACCGGAGATGCACGGAGGCATGGCTTCGTGTACATCAGCGGGCTCCCTTTTGGCGTCTCCCATCTCTGGGACTTTGGGTTCTCGACTCTCCTGCTACCGACAGAATGATGAGAAGGGTTTAATGTTGGACCATTCAACTACCAGGTTGATAGTCAAATTCGACTCCTCCAAATTGAATTATGGAATTGCCAATTATTCTACGACACCATTAGTGACCAACTTAATGTAATGCACCACACTTACAGCAGAAACAACAGAGCAGGGATATATCATCATAGCAAATTTGGCAAATTACTCGATGACGTCATGGTGACCATGCCCCTGACCACGCTCTTACTGACACAGGTTAACTTGGCAGTCTCGGGGAAACCCTGAATAGCCCTGCAAAAGACAGTTTTCCCTCGTGTAGTTTATTTATTAAAGGGGACCTATGATAAAATGGCTCTTTTCTGACTTATAAATGTTATTACAAAGTTGGATACTTGTGTTAAACAATGCCTAAGTACCAAATCATAAGGTTCATGCATCTTACCGTAAGCTTGCGCACAGATTTGGATGATTCGCGGGGTTTTGCACTTGTGATGTCACTCCAGGTGGATGTCCTTATTTGGATATTATGTCTAGCTCTCAACCAGATGGAGAGGAACTCCTAAAGTAATATTGCAACATGCAGTAAATTCTGCCAAAAGCACCTTTTTTTTATGCCACTAATATGATCAAACGGCTAGTGCGAAGGTGTACCTAATGTTGAGACCTACGAATCAATTTAACGTTTTTGAAGTTTATTTCTGACTAACTGAGTCAGGATGAAAAAATAAAAAATAGCAGTGACGACTTCAAGATATTTATTAAAACAGTGTACATTATTTAAAAGATAGGAGGGTGGGGTGTGGTTTCAATTGGAATCTAGTATGTTGACAAACTCAAAAAACAGGTTCATACACCGCAAAGAAGGGTTTTAAATGAAAAGTAAAATCATCATAGGTCCGCTTTAAACTGCAGAGAGCACCATGTATATTTTAGGGATAAGGCGTTAATTGGGATTATGGTCTGTACATGTACACAATAGGGTTGTACGGTATACCGGTATTAGTATAGTACCGCGATACTAATGAATCATATTTGGTACTATACCGAATATGTACCGGTCCCGCAACCCCCCGTGCCTCTGTCGTCGTCACGTCGTGTCATCGCTGGTTTTACGAGCAGACGAGCATGTTCGCCAGCGCACAATCACAGAGTACTTACAAACAGACACAGTGTGTAGACAGAAAAGGAAGAACGGACGCATTTTGCCTTAAAAACTAACGATAAAGGTGAAGCTATAACACTGAAAGGCCCTCAGGAAGAGGTGCTTTGAGACATGGCTAGCTAGCTAGCGGCTAACGTATTAGTCATTTTAGCTACTTCTAAATGACTAATCCATGGCGACAAATAAAGTAAGTTTCTTACAAGTATCATCCCTGCAGGACGAGGAATAGCTAAACATGCTTCACTACACACCGTAGCTCACCTTCGTCAAAATGTAAACAAACACCATTGGTGGATCTACACCTAACATCCACTTTAATGATACTAAGTACAATAGCGTATCTAGTCGATACTACTATGATCCTGTAACTACTTGGTATTGGATTCATACCCAAATTTGTGGTATCATCCAAAACTAATGTAAAGTATCAAACAAAAGAAGAATAAGTGAGTATTACATTTTATTAGAAGTGTAGATAGAACATGTTAAAAGAGAACAAAAGCAAATATTAACAGTAAATGAACAAGTAGATTACGAATACATTTTCTACCGCTTCTCCTTAATAATTTTGACAAAATAATAGAATGGCAAATGACACAATATGCCCATCCATCCATTTTCTACCGCTTATCTCAATAAATTACTGCATAAATCAGCAGACTAATTAGGAGCCTTTGTTTGTTTACTTACTACTAAAAGACAAGATGTCTAGTATGTTCACTATTTTATTTAACGACACACTTGCAATAAGAAACATATGTTTAATGTACCCTAAGATATTTTGTTAAAATAAAGCCAATAATGCAATTTTTTTGTGGTCCCCTTCATTTAGAAAAGTACCGAAAAGTATCGAAATAATTTTGGTACCGTACCATAATATTGGTATCAGGACAACATTAGTACACACACATTGATAATACATTTAAATATTATGTGTGAATGTTATGTTTTGTATTATTCTATTCTATTATACTGCAAGTATGATTCTATACCTCCATCAATTACTTATCTGGATACTGATCAGCTTTTACTCCAACGTTTGATTAGCAAAGAAAACCGATACTATTGAGGTGGTTTCGGCTCAGTGTGATAACGTTTAGCAGATTTTACTCCAAACTGCACCCTTGCATTCAGTGAGAAATGCAGCTTTACAGGCGCTATCTCTGCACTGCAAGTTTCTTTCCCCCAGGGCAAAATAAGAGGCACCTGTTTGAGGTGAGTACTCTCGTAAACTAGATGCCAGTATTTGAGGAGATACCTTTGTCAGTTTGGTATACACTATGTGATGCAGTATGAATTTTATGCACTGAAGGTCGGTAAATGGAAGAAATGCCAGGAGATGCTGTAAGAAAGCTACAATCCAGACAGAAGGGGGGATTACTGCAGAAGTTACCGCCTGAACAAACATAGAAACACTTGCCCACGCACATGTGTGATGCAATCACAACTTTTACACATACGCATATCCAAAATTGGGATTATGGAGGCGGGTGAGTAGAGAGTAAGGCTGTCAGCTTGCCATCTTCCGTTGCAGAGCTGATGAATGGATAGGCTTCAAAGAGCTTCCATTCATAATGGAGGGCAGCAACAAGCAGGCTTCATCCCAGGTGTTGAGTTGGAGAACAAAAGGTGTAGAACAAATTAAACTAAAGGACAAAATAAGTCCTGCTTGAATAATATTATCATAGTTTCCTCAATGTGTAATCTGAACAAAAATCATGGAGATAAACCTCCATTCAAATTCAAGTTTAATATTTGAAGGCCTTGTTCTATATTGCTTTTAAATGGTCCTCCTAGGGGCTTGTAAGTAAGGATCAACTCAATATGAATAAGAAGGAAAAGACAGGAAAGACATTTAAAAATAGCCCAGGAGACACCCGAAAACATTGCATGGAATGTGTTATTTGCTCAATTTCAGACATAAAAGGCACAAACACGCCCCTCCGGCCACTGGGGTGAAGCCGACGATCAGCAGTACAGAGAAAAAGCGTGGGTGTGAAGAGGAGGAGGAGGAGGCACACGCGAGAAGAAGTGAGTGAACGAGCACCAGAGAGATGAGGGGAGGACTGTGGAGGAGAACATTCTGACTCTGTGGGCGTCTACCGTAAGCTTGTCTTATCTTAACAAAGCACTCATTTTCAACGTGAACTACTATGTGACACCATGCCGTATGCATGCGTCACCAAGGTCAATTATACAAGTAAAACAGGTAGACTGGGTCTAATTCTGCCCTGTGACATTAGAAAACTACATGGCCACAAAGTACTTTGCTTTCTTTTCTAATCCAAATTATTAGATTTAATCGATTAATCGTTTCAGCCCTATTCCGGACAGTTAAACATGAATAGGTTAGTGTGTTTCATACCTACTATAGTTCTTTGTCTGAATAATTGCACTTTACTTGATCAATCATTTTCAAACATTCCACACTACTAAATAATACAATTATCGGTGATTTGTGCTGATTACATGAAAAAAAGTAAAAAAGTTAGTTAATTCACTGTTTGCTGGTAATGGATATTTAAGTGTTAGTGGATTATTCTTAACAACACTGGCATCAAAGTTAGATTAGATATTATTCAGTATCGTTTAAATCAGTGTTTTTCAACCTTTTTTGAGCCAAGGCGCATTTTTTTCATTTAAAAATTCCGGAGGCACACCACCAGCAGAAAACATTAAAAAATGAAACTCAGCAGCTGATATTGACAATAAAATGTTGTTCTTGCAAGTGTTGGATAAGAATTTAAATCATAACAAAGCATGCATCACTATAGCTCTTGTATCAAAGTAGGTGTGCTGTCACGACCAGTCACATCACGATGTGACTTATTTTTAGTTTTTTGGTGTTTTTCTGTATGTAGTGTTTTAGTCCTTGTCTTGCGCTCCTATTTTGGTGTTTTCCTGTTTTGTTGGTATTTTCCTGTTGCAGTTTAATGTCTTTCTTGAGCGCAATTCTCCGCACGTGCTTTGTTTTCGCAATTGAGACTATCCCAAGATTTGCGAATGCTATCCTTCTCTGTGGGGACATTGTTGATTGTCATGTCATGTACGGGTGTACTTTGTGGACACCGTCTCTGCTCCACACGCTGTAAGTCTTTGCAGTCGTCCAGCATTTTGTGTTTTGTTTACTTTGCAGCCAGTTCAGTTTTAGTTTCGTTTTGCATAGCCATGCCTAAGCTTCAATGCCTTTTATTAGCGGCACTCGCCTTTTGTTTATTTTTGGTTTAAGCATTAGATACCTTTTTTTACATGCACGCTGCCTCCCGCTGTCGTCTGCATGTTGTGATCATGACAAACCATCGTCGTCTCACACGACCTGTTCCCGACATCTACAAAGCAATTAGCTACCTGCGCTGTACAGACACTCAACAACGGCACATTAATTGCGAATTATAATTACTGGTGTGCAAGAAATATTTTTAACCCAATTAGGTGAAATTACATAATATCCCACGGCACACCAGACTGTATTTCAATGTGCGCCGCGGCACAGTGGTTGAAAAAGACTGGTTTAAATAATATTCAAACATTAAACTTAACTTGCTCATTGACTGTGCCCGCAATCCATCAATATTTGGTTGGATACCCATCCTTACTAAGAACAGAAATTAGTTTTTGCTTCAAATCGTAATTATAATCAGATGTGTTAGCAATCTAAAAGTTGATGGAATGGCCACTCAGTTTGACATGATGAGTCTGTGCCGTACCTAGTTTGCCACATTTGTCTCATTTTTATGGTATTTTCCTCTGCTGGGCTGACATCCTTTGCTAGATGGCTTGCCTCAGGACCACTTTCAATTCAGAAGACATGTCAATGCATCATAACTACCATATGATAGTAAAACACCGCGTTAGCCAGATTGCATTACACAATATTATCCAGCCTTGTATACATTGTAATAATTGAAATAAAGATATTGTACAATTAGAAGTTGTTGGCCAATTAGAAGGTGGGACTGTATCTCAGTGTACCATAGTGTAAGGCATGTTATCTTGTCAACTGTACGCATGTCTAAACATTGAAAATGAACTTATTGAATTAGATGAATGCTATGTAAAGAACATGTTGAAATTGGAGGCATTGAGCTAGATAACCTTCACATAGCCGGTGAAGAAAATGACATTTCCAGCGTTCAACCAGTTACCCTGACAACGGCAGCACTAAGATGTTTGAAAAGCTGAGAACACATTCTCACATTTAATTTCTATATCTTTCAGGACACCAAAACGCCATATTTTTTGCTAACCAGAAATCAGAAAGACTCATGCCTGTGTAATATTCACATACATCTTAAGAGTATTACATTGCAAACCCCTTGCTGAAAACAAAAGCAGTAAATCCATGTTGCAATTCTCCAGTCACAATTTCTTGTTGTTCCATTTTAATGCTTACATTTCAGCGCTTTATCCATGTTCGAGTTCATGTGCAGGTTGGGTTATCTCCGGGGTTCACACCTTCAGACGTAAGCAGAGACTGAGCAGTGCAAGTTGAAACTACAGTATGAGGTAAATTGCAGTTGTATTCTAATGCTTAAGCAGCGCATTAAAGCTTGCCGTTTGTACTTCTTTCTCGCAGCCAGGTAGTTCTGGGTTTGAATCTTGGCTAAACATTTCTGTGTGGAGTTGGCATGTTCTCCCCATGTTAGTATGGGTTTACTCCAAGTACTCCATCTCTCACAGTTCAAAAACATATGCATTTTAGGTGAATTACAGGCTAAATTGTCCATAGGTGTGGTGAATTTGAGTTGCCCAATATAGACGATATAGTATATAAATTTGACCAACGATAGAGCTTTTAACACTATCGTTATTTTGTGATAATGGATGTTAATGACACATTCTAACAAAGTCCTACACTGTACACACTGTAGATCAATATGCTAACCACTAACTGCTAAGCTATAGCTCTTGAATGTAAACAAGTGGGCGGACTCATACAAATATCGACAGTAATGATACTAAGTATAGTATTAGTTCATGGTCAATACTACAGTGTTAGATCGATATTTTTATTATCAAAAAATTGTTTTTGTTATTGTTTACAAAGTCAGGAAATAAGTCCCTAAACACAGAAGAATGTTAAGAGCAAAAACTAAAGGATTTAAATCAGAACCCAAAGTAGGAAATAATTAAAATGTTAATTGATATTGTTACACAATCCTGTGTTTTTGTCTAATTATAATTATAACTAAATTATAATTATTATAATTAAACATGGAATCATTCAATGAGCATGAAAATATGAAGTATCAGTATGTATATTTGTATGATCAATACTGCCCCTGTGACTACTTGGTATTGAATCAATAGCCAAATGTGTATTATCGCCCAAAACTAATGTTAAGTATCCAAAGAAGTGTAGCTCGAACCACGATACAGCAGAAAAGAACCAGTTATTAACAGTAGATTAGCAAATAGATTAATAACAGTTTTGACAAAATAATAACTCTGGAAACTACGCAATATGATACCGCATTCGTCAGCAGCCAAATTATTGTAATCCATTTTTAAATAGTTATATTATAATTTATATGCCAAATAATATATCCGGATATATATTGCAAGAGGCTGCAATTTATACCGCGGTAGAGATTTAAGGCCATATTGCCCATCCCTACTGTGAACACAAGTGTGAATGGTTGTTTATCTATAGTAGTACATGTCCTGTGGTTAATCGGCAACCAGTCCAAAAAAATGTATTAACTAATCATTGTAATCGTCTGTCAATTGCTTGGATTTTACTGACGTCACGTCTGGCTCACGTCCCTTTCATTAAATATGCGTGGTGGTCAAGCTAGCTCTGTTCTCAATAGGTACTGCGTGCCATTTAGCCCTTCTCGAAGAAAAATAATGCCCTATGCTTAGGTTGTTTTCGGCTGTACGAATCGTTCAAAACTCGAAAAGGATAAACGTTTCTTCAGAGTTCCTTGAGTACTCGAGGAAAAACGATGCCTATTTATCCGGGAGAGTCTTGATACCAATTTCCTTGACCCAGCCACACACAAATATGTTGTAGACCTCCATGCTTTCTGTTTTGTTGTGTACAATGTCTGCAGCACAATCATTCAATATGTCTGGGAAAGCGGCCGACGTATAATCCCTGATATCACTCGACAAATCTTTTTTTGATAAAGTATAGGGATCTTTTTCATTGTATAGTTAGATTATTTGCTCGTATCTGCTTTTTGCAGGAAGATTAAAATCCCCTTTGAACTAAGATAGTTTGCACGATGTTTGCTGTACAACGGCCGTCTTGGCTTGGTTGACTAGACTAGTTTTCACTTCCGGGATCAAGTCTTGTGGCGGAATACAAGCAATTGCTTAAAACTGGATATTTGATCTGCATTTCTGAAGATAATTAGACCTACTCCTGAATACAGTATAATGTGGGGTTTGGATGCTCTAAATATAAATGGCACACATAATCCACAAATAACATCAGCTGAGTATTTCCCATATCCATAAATAGAGCTCATGCCCCACCAATGGAACACAATGCTATTTTAAATTGGTGTGGTATGTACTGTAGCCTGCAAACAACCCGTCACATGTAGCTTTTGACTCAAGCCTGTCGATTCTGTCATCACTTGTCTCCTATAAGAAACAAAAACAGTGGATTTAAACTAATATATTTTACAGCTTAGGACCAAATATGGTGCTGAGTAGCCACAGGCGGGAACAGACCCAAATGTTGTTTGTTTGGGTTAAGTGAAACTAACAACCTTCGGGGTGTTTTTGTCCAATCTCCCAAAATCACAGCAGTATTTATTCGAGTCCCTGAGGACTGAGGTGACTCAGACCTCGGCAACCACTTAACAAGAAGCGCTATCAAATTAGCTTTTTGGCAGCGCAACACAGTCCTGACTTAATGTGAAATTACAGAACTTCTGTTAACCAAATGAACCCTGAATGCTGCCCCTAGTTCTTTTTGTTTATAAACAGAATGCAAACCGTTTCCATGGTAATTCTGTACATTTTCCCGCAAAAGCGTCCTCACCAACATCTCCTCCATCCTATTTATAGACGAGTGGATGACTCGTTGGATGGCAAAGGATGAGTAAGACTGAAGTGAAACTGAAAACAGTCTGTCTGGAACTCTGCGTGCTGCTTGGATTTATCCTTACGGCTTCATATCAAACAAAAGACGTTGAACAAGCAGAACAATCTTTAGTGTTATTACAAAGAGCAGCTTCAGTGTGTTTGAAGCACAAAGGCTGTGGGCTTGGAGCTGATGGAAGACCTGCAGTGTATCAATGCCACTGAGATCATACAATTTAGAAATTGACGAAACAATTCCAGAAAAGAATACACTTCTTAAGTTAGAACCTTACCATGAAAAGATTAACTCTGCACATGTTTTGTTTTTTGGGGGGCTTTTTGCAACACTTATACTAAAAGAAGGACCAGTAACAAACGGGAGAATGAAAACAGAACACAGAATTTACTAAATGTAAATGGATTTCATTCAAAACAGCTTTATCACTTTAGCATACATGTTTTATATTTGTTGTTTTTCACCTAAAAAATCTGAAAAAGCCCTCAACTTGAAGTATTTTAATTAAAATTCATTACATTATTGTGGCAGATCAAAAGATTGATATATAGTTACATTTGTGGCCTCCGATCCGATTAGTTTTTTTGGACTTGAATCCAATCTGATTTCGAGTTCCAATACGAATCTTTGACGATATATTATCGAATTGAAAATGTTTCATAGCAAGTAACTAAAGTAAACACAATAACACATTTTCATAAAGCTTATCTGAATAAATGTAGAATTTGCTAGTAGTGTTGTAAATCAGGTGATGTATGTGGTATTTAATGCTACATACATTTATTCAGAACAACATACAAACAACAAAATAAAACTACAATTGGCTCCGATTTAAAGCATTTTGGTTTTGCCCTCAAAGTCTTCCTGTATAATACTCTAAACAAGAACAAACAAATACATAAATATATATGTGTATGTATATAAGTTTATATTAGGTCTCGGCGATATGGCCTTTTATTAATATCTCGATATTTTTAGGCCATGCCACGATACACGATATATATCTCGATATTTTGCTTTAGCCTTGAATTAACACTTGATGCATATAATCACACCAGTAAGATGATTCTATGTGTCTACATTAAAACATTCTTGTTCATACTGCATTAATATATGCTAATTTTAAACTTTCATGCAGAGAGGGAAAATCACAACTAAGTCAATTTACCAAAACAGTGGCACAAACATTCATGTAATTTCAAAACAGAAAGTGCAAGATTGTCAGAGACATTTTAAAACAAGCTATTAGTGCACTTTTGTGAATGATGTCACTAAGATGACATATCAAAACAACACTAAATTAAAGTGCAATTTTTGTACAGAACGCCACTACAATAGTTAAAAACAAATAAAGTGCACTTTTGTGCATGATGTCACACAAGATATTTCAATAACTGTCAAATAAAAATGAGCTGCATAATAGGAACTCAAATAGTGTATGTCCTTCGCTATGTGGTAGGTTCCTGCGGACGTTATCTCTTTCTGTTGTTGACTTTTTTATTCCATACGGTGTTGATCTGGAAATTGTTGCTTCGGCATTTTGTGGGTGTGGTACCGGCCGAGATGTTGACATGCGGAGTTTCAAGCACTTCATTCTCTAGCGGGTGACTTTTCAAATGATGCTACACATTAGCAGTAATGCTACTTTTTGTAGCAAAACTTTTGCCGCATAATTGTTCAACATCTTCCCGCTTGAAGCCAATCCACCGCCAGACGATGGATCCCATGCTGTTTTTCTTGGGAATTAATTCTTCCTCCATTTGTTACCAGATCCGCACCTTCTCTCTCTCGTATTACCACTCGCACCACAGCTAACGTTACCATGCCGCTACCTCTCTGCTCTGCGAGAGTGTATGACGTTGCACGTATGTGACGTATGTGAAACGGTGCGCTTGTTTTATGTCTCTGTGAGAAGCAGAGACAAGAAAGAGTGGGAAATGCATTTAGTGTAATGCCAGCACCTATAAGCAACTGCGTGAGAACGTAAACTCGAATATCACGATATAGTCATTTTCTATATCGCACAGAGACAAACCCGCGATATATCGAGTATATTCGATATATATCGCCCAGCCCTAGTTTTTATACATATACACACACACATATATATATATATATATATATATATATATATATATATATATATATATATATATATATATATATATATATATACATATATATATATATATATATATATATATATATATATATATATATATATATACATATACAGTCGTGGTCAAAAGTTTACATACACTTGTAAAGAACATAATGTCATGGCTGTCTTGAGTTTCCAATAATTTCTACAACTCTTATTTTTTGTGATAGAGTGATTGGAGCACATACTTGTTGGTCACAAAAAACATTCATGAAGTTTGGTTCTTGATGAATTTATTATGGCTCTACTGAAAATGTGACCAAATCTGCTGGGTCAAAAGTATGCATACAGCAATGTTAATATTTGGTTACATGTTCCTTGGCAAGTTTCACTGCAATAAGGCGCTTTTGGTAGCCATCCACAAGCTTCTGGCAAGCTTCTGGTTGAATTTTTGATTACTCCTCTTGACAAAATTGGTGCAGTTCAGCTAAATTTGTTGGTTTTCTGACATGGACTTGTTTTTTCAGCATTGTCCACACGTTTAAGTCAGGACTTTGGGAAGGCCATTCTAAAACCTTAATTCTAGCCTGATTTAGCCATTCCTTTACCACTTTTGACGTGTGTTTGGGGTCATTGTCCTGTTGGAACACCCAACTCGCCCAAGACCCAACCTCTGGGCTGATGATTTTAGGTTGTCCTGAAGAATTTGGAGGTAATCCTCCTTCTTCATTGTCTCATTTACTCTCTGTAAAGCACCAGTTCCATGACAGCAAAACAGGCCCAGAGCATAATACTACCACCACCACCATGCTTGACGGTAGGAATTTTGTTCCCGGTATTAAAGGCCTCACCTTTTCTCCTCCAAACATATTGCTGGGTATTGTGGCCAAACAGCTAAATTTTTGGTTCATCTGACCACAGAACTTTTCCTCCAGAAGGTCTTATCATTGTCCATGTGATGTCAGATGAAACAAAAAGTTGGGTCTTGGGCGCAGTTGGGTGTTCCAACAGGACAATGACCCCAAACACACGTCAAAAATGGTAAAGGAATGGCTAAATAAGGCTAAAATTAAAAAAAAAAATTATATTATATATATATAT